>NW_025110596.1:68593-274316 GCF_011392965.1 Frieseomelitta varia | reverse complement strand
AAAGAAGAAAAACAGGAGACGCGAGTTACAATCGCGTAGAACGAACATCCTTCGTCGATGATTATCTGACAATTTCGCGCAGTGGTGGTGGAAATATCATGACGCTCACGGGCGGTCAACTGCGCGTTTCTGCGCGTTGCGTGCGCGAAACGCGAGTTGGTCGATTATTTCGTAACTGGCGGCGTGCATTTCCACGATAATATTAAACGCGGTGCCTGCTACGATATATGAGAGAGCAATACCCCGGGCAGCTGTCCGTCAGATGCCTTTGCGTGGCACAAAGCGGCTCGTTTCGATATTTTCATTAAATAACGATGATCGGCGCGCGAAATCGTCCCGTGAAGAGCCCAGGTGAATTCGTGCTCGAGTTTACGTTTCATTTCCCCCTTCCCCTCTCCCCTCTTCCCCTCTCCTCTCGCCCGTGGAAACAGGTCACGTTAAAATCCACGTTTGGAAATTGCTACGTAAAGTTGGTTTCGTTCGTCGAGAGAACGAACGTGCGTAGAAAAACCTTTTCGGATGAGAGAGAGAGAGAGAGAGAGAAGAAATATTACGAAAATAACAGGCTCTCATTTTCACTGAGGAAGATGAACAGCAATTACCAGATCCAAACTGCTTTCCGTCAATTTGCCTAAATAAATTCGATGTAGCATAGTTCTGTATCTATAGCGGGTAATACACAGATACGTTTCGTTTTGCTTTTATCTCGTTTTATTGGTCCTCTTCGGCGAAGTTTCATCGAATTTTATCGTACAGCACGTACACGCGCGCGCACACATTGTGTGCCTGCGTCTTTCGATCGTTTCGATTCCCGGCCGGATTATTTAGGACGTTCGCAATACGGTCAGAACAACAGGAGAAAAATCGTGGCGGGGATATCATTTGTCTGGGCGGCGGTGCACCGGCGCAATATTCACGGGTTTATGTGCAATTTCTGGTTTCGTCAGGCGTGGCGAAACCAGAGGGGGAAAAAAGTGGGAGGGGGAAAGAGGATCCCCCCCTCCACTCACCGACGACGGTGAATTATCACGCTTATCCGTAGCGGGCGTGCTGGAATTTCTGGTAAAAGCCGGCCGCTCCCCGCACGGTGAACAGGGTGTACGGAGAGATGCAGAGTTATGGCCCGGTGATAATACGCTCGCGTCACATGCAACGGAAGTCGGAAGTTATTCCCCGCAATGTTCGCGTGTTCCGCCGTTGGCTGATTGCAAAAACCGGCAAATACGCGCGACAGATATACGCGCCGTTGGCTCCCAACGAAATAATTAGCACCTCCCCCGCGCAGTTCTGTTTGAGCAGTCGAGCTGAACACCGCGTATACATGCCTCAAGGTGGAGCAAGCTTAATCCACGAACGACGAGAGACAACGTCCTAACTTTGCGCCTTTGCTGTTCAAAAGTCGAAAGAATCGTTGTGTCTCGCGTGAGAGGATCCCTGAAAATTTGCGGATATAACATGTAATACTGTTGTTAAACAACGACGTGTGTTGTATAACGTTGCACTTAACTCGTGGCTGTACAATTTGGCTTCTGGGTATTCAGTAGTGTGTGTAACGTCACGACACTGTACTATGAACTTGTCTCGTTCAACCGAAAGCGAAATTTTTGATAATTAAACGAGAAACTACAAACTTCGCGAAGAAACTGTAGAGATTCAAATTGAACGGTCTAACGATTCTTGAAATTGTAACGTATCTTGACCATGTTGATTATTCGAGGAAAATTAGATCGATTGGAAGTTAAACCGTTTCTGTACGACGTGAAAACTATACAATTTCTGAAGCACGGTCACAAGCCTGTTCGTTAGAACGAGCTAACTCGATACCAACAATTGACACCAACCGTTTCTAGAAGACACTTATAACCCTAAATAATAACCCTAAATAGGCTCGCAGGTTAGCAACTGTCTTAATCTACACCAGAGATGGCTAACTGGCGGTCCTGGCCGCTAGCACTCCCCCTTCCTCTGTATCAATCTTTCCATTTACTTGGTAGGGGAATCAACAGAAAGAGTGGGGCTCACGCACAGCGAGGAGTGGAAGGGATAGCGCTAGTGGTCAGGAAAGTAGGGGTAAAAACCAACGGACCGCCAGTTAGCCATCTCTGATTTACGCAATACGTCTTAGCTCTGATCTACTAAACATTAAACGAAAAGCATTCAAAGGAACGTCTAAAAATATAAACTAAACGACGATTGAGAGCGTAAGAACGTTCAATATTCTTGTGCTAACAAATACAAAGGCGACGATTACATCCACGTCACGTTGGACCAGCAGGTAACGTTCCAAACAGTCACGTGCGCTGATTGCGCGTAGCATGCACTTTCGTCGGAAGTAAATCTACGATCGCCAGCACCGACAGCTGGGAAGTTAGCAGCATGCCCCTGGGGGGCTGGAAACGTAGCAGGAACAGTAGCTGCAGCGCGCGTACACCTTGTGACACTGTATCGTATATCATACAGGAGCTGATGTGCAAGCCGTGCAAGGCGCGGCGCGTAGAATGGGATCGTTGCGTGGCCGTGTTCACGCGTGCACGCACCGTACCGTGAAAGCGTCGAAATGACGTATGCGGATTTGTACGAGCGCCCCGGTTGTCGTCTCGAAAGCGGTTGAATTATTTCCTGGCACGTGGCGCGATCGTCGAGTCGAGTCACGTCACGTCACGTCCTCTCACACCCCCGCGTTCGGAACCCCCTTTTTCATCCTATTTTTTTGTCGTTCGACTCTCGAAATTTACGAAATTTATTTGAAACTTGCTCGTAGATAAAAACGCGAAAGGCAGACGCGGAAGTCTATGTTTGCTGGACGAAAGCTAGCGGGCTTTCTTTCTTTTTTCTTTTTCGTTTTATTTAAGCTTTGGAAACTTAATTTGAGATTTATCGCAGCTATGTCTGTAGGATCAACTAGGAAATAAAAAATACAAACTTTATACATTAAGGTTACAGTCTTTAAGGAAAATGTAGACCAAGCTGTATAACCAAAATTGAAATAACTGAACGAGAATTTTATTATTTGAATGACATTTTGATCATAAATATCCACGAGATTCCTTTTGGGGAGTACTTATATTTGCGAACAGAGTCTTGAAAACATATGAAACATACATGAAACAAAATAAGAAGAAAAATTTTAGACCAGCATCTTGAAAATACTCTTCGTATTGTCACTACCTGTATTAAACCAGATATCGATGAACCGGTATTTAAAAAAACAAGCGTTCTCAGTGTTCTCGTTAAATATTTTTCCAATTAATATAAATATATTGTTTCACTGTGAAAGTTGTTTCAATATCCTCCACAAATAATACGGGTTGCGTTCAATTGATAAAAAAAATACGTAAACTATGTGCGACTTTCGAAAATATTTGTTGGGCAACGAGGCGCAGAAGATCTGAAAAGTTGGACACTCGTGATGCAGATGCAATAACAGGCATTGCAAGAATATCTCGTTTAGCAATTATTTTTTCTTTCGACTTTTAGGGGCAAGAATAATTTGCATTTGCCGTGGTACTTGATAAGTTTAGCTCTATCGTATATTTTTAACCAAACCACCTTGTGCTCGGATTAATTAATTTTCGAGCGCTGCCGGGAAAAAAGGAAACCTCTACTCGGCGTATTCTCGTTGCGCTTAATTCCCGGCGGAATTTACCCGCGGCACGCGGGGATAACAACGCGAGAATTATCGGTGCGTTTATTTCGATCGGATCGGATCGGATCGGCTCGGTTCGGCTCGGCTCGCGAGTCGTTTCCTCTCTTTCTCGCGCGGATTATGGGTTACTGGAGTGAACCGATGGAAATTTGCACAGGCGTCCTCCTGCTCGTGCTCGGATGGGCGGCGGCGTTACAAGCCGTAAAAACGTACGAACGCTGTAACGTACGAACAAATATTTACCCGCCGGGGCGTCGAATAACGCCGGTTGAATCTCTTCCCATTCGTTGATCCTCCGCCGTGCCTCGATTCCGATATTAAGCAAACATTTACAATTTCCCTGCTATTTCCCACGCGCGGGACCGTGAGCTGCTGTTTCGCGCCCCCCTCCAACATTACCTTGTCTCTTCCGCCTGTCCTGTTAATCGCGTTTGATCGCCGACGCAGGCCGCAAACATTTGCGAAAGAGATGCGCGTCATCTGAAACGAGGACGGACATCCGTCTTCAAGATTCAACGACACGACGTGAGAATTTCTCGCGACCGAGTCGCGTTCGGGGAATACGACGACGGCCGGATAAATATCGAGCAACTTCCCCTGAAAAGCCGACATCTCTAGACAGACACAGTCACGATCCGATCGAAACGGTAGTAATAATACCACATCCATTTTCATTCCCTTCCCTCCTTTTCCTTGTTCCTCCAGCAACAACAGTTTCTTGCCACAACAAGTCTTTCGCCTCTGTCGCAATTTTTGGAACGTATTATCGCATTTTCGCTGGGCAATTTCGCGCGTTCGATTCAAACGAAATTGATTGTCGCGTTAAAATCGCGGTATAAAATACGATGTAATGATTTATAATTGACTCGTGTGCTCTCGCGGTTGACGCGTGACCGAGCTAATTGATTTTAGTTGAAAGTGGTTTGAAACGAGCGAAATGTGAAAATTAAAACGTCTGTTTTACGACGATCTTCCACGTTTGAGAAAATGATTGATGTTACGGAGGAAAATGCTCGAGGGTGTCGTAAAGACGTTGCAAGAACTCCGAAGGTGGTGCTTGGGAGAGTCTAGTGGCGGGAAGACAGAAGACGAGGTTTCCCAGTCGTTCGAACGAGCTTTATTTACCGTTCTCGTTACGAGCTGGCCGTTGATTTTCCTCCTTATGCAGCAATGTTGCTTCCTTCATAAATCGCTCGCTTCATACATTCGAGAAACTTTACACCGTATGTTGATACTCCGCTTCTTCGTTACGTCGTACGTATCAAACCAGAATGATATTGTTTATTTGCTTATTCTATTTTGCTATCAATTCCTAATAAATTAGGAGGAGTAATTATATTATTTATACCAATTTTTATTTTATTTTTATTACCTTTATTAAATAATAATGAAATAAAAAGTTTAAAATTTTATCCAATTAATCAATTTTTTTTTATTGAATATTTATTAATATTTTTATTATATTAACATGATTAGGGATATAAATAATTGAATATCCTTATACAAATTTAAATAATTCATTTACTATTTTATATTTTAGTTATTATATTTTTTCATTTATAATAAATAATTTATTTGAATATATTATTATTATAAATTAATATTATAATTAATGAACTTATCAACGAAAGATTATTAAATCTTTGTACTCGCAGATTGTCCCTAAATCTAGCCAACAGCTCGGACTTTCTCTTTTTATAATTTGCTGATAATTATAACGAATGTATGCATTTGGTGTTGTATAAGAGTATAATATCTGAAAGCTAAAACAACGACGTAAGAGGAACGAAAGAGTTTCAGGAGAAAAAATTTCTGAAGGCAGTGCTTCTTACGAAAATTAAAAAATTTAAAAAATAGAATGTTATTTTTCTAGAGATTGAAACTTTTGTACATTATACTTGTCCCAGCAAATCTTCGATAATTTATAATTGCTTTAAATTTAAACGATATCACACGTCAGAAAGATGTAGTTATCAACAAAATTTCGTGTTATAAATACCGTTTGAATGATTATTTTCAATGCCGTGACATTTTATTGGCGTCGTAAATAAATTGCTGGCAGATGATACGAGGAAATTCTAAATGATACAAAATTCTAACATCTGTCAGATTTTTCATCCTAATTAACGGAGAGAACGGGCAATTAATCGAGTTTTAAAGCGAAGGCTTTTCAATCGTGAACGACGATTTTCAGAGAGGATTCACCGTAAGGTTTTCAACCGGAGCGAATTATCGCCAATGGGAAATCCATCAGAGGAATATCGATAATTACGCGCATAAACTGTATCGCTAATTGCGTATATATTAAATGTCGTTATAATTACACGCGGGCCTGGGATGGCGATTATTATTGCGAAACGGTTCGCAGGAAATGGACAGCCACGCCAGCGAAATGTATTTCTCTTAATTAAAGCCACCCGTGTCCCCCGTTATTGTTTGTACTATCGGGGGGGGGGAAGAGTTGTCATAATTCTACGTCTACTCTTGGACTCGTTGCGCGTCCGCGCCAGTCCTGAAGAAACGGGGCCACGCTCTTTTTCTCCTCTTTCGCGGTGACAAGCAGCAGGCGATTCTCCCTGAGTGAAAAATGACGAATACGCGAAAACAAATTCCCCTGGCGGTGGTCGATTCAAAGGGGCGCCGTCTCCTTTCAGCCACTCCATTTCATTACGATAATGTAGTTTGCGGAGGTTTCGTATCGTTCGTCCGTAGCGCCGCGCGAGAAAATTCATCGCCGATGATATTAATATATATATATATATATATATTTTTTCGCGATGCTCAATGTACAGGGTGGAAAGAAAAGTTTGTCCGTGGCCATCACAGATAAATTCTACACCTTCGATCTGAGATGGAGATACGCAAAATTGACCTTGACTTTGAATTTCTGGATCAAATTTTCTTTTGTGTGTGTGTGTGTGTGTGTGTGCATTGTATTCTACTCATCACGAAAGTAAAACTTTTCCGAGGAACCTGATACTTTTTCCTTAAAAAAAATTGGCAGAAAGAGAAAGTTTCTGCGTTCTAACAGCGACTTTAGAAAGAAAGCGCTATCGCGCCGCGTGGCACTATCCAGCATTTTATAATATAGCATTCGGCACTAAAATGATTAACATCGAAACTCGACTCAAGAACGACAGAACGAACCCCGGACGCTTTCAACACTCTTGCACAGGTTTTTCAAAGAATTTCAGCCGTGCTTCCCGCTGAATCGCAGCTCCTTTGTAGGTGTCCGTTACATTCGAGATGGCGATTTATTCGTCCCGCGGTTGTTTCTATGCTTTCACAGGACCTCCCTTCCGCTTGGTGCCGTTTCCTCCGTTAAACACCACCGTTCACCTTCTTTTCCACGCGGTTCTCCTTTTCGTGCCGCCGTTGGACGCGCGCATCGGTCGCGTAAAATTCGAGCCACGGGAAACCTCCTTTGTGCCCGTAATGCTCTTCTTTTCGTTTCCTTTTTCCCTTTTCTCGTCGTCCACCGCCGAGTGACGATTTCACACGGTGATCGTCGTTTGGATGGAAAACGCAACAGGGATTTCCAACGCTGGCTATTGTTTTTATCTCTAGTGTCGGAGTTTGTATTCGATCATCTTCGATCGCGATAGCCAGTGGTTATTTGAGGCCATTTTCTATAATTCTAATTGTTAGAATTATAAATATTAGAATTATATCGTACGAAGGACGTTAGGCTTCTTACTTTAGACTGATTCTATTCAGATATGAAAACTTAGAGAGAGAGAGAGAGAGAGAGAGAGAGAGAGTTGGGAACTTGGAACAACAAGCTCGAATTCAGAAGTTTCGAGATAATACAAATTGCGAATCGGATTGTGTGTTAAGCGCCCCTGAGCGCATGCAACCGGTACGTGCTCGGACGCGTCGGTGGCGTCCGCTCGAGCGGGGAAACTTTCGCGATGATTTCTCGATCGGCCAGTTCCTTAGATTGGCCGGCCACCCTCCGTTCAATTCGCACGCAATTTCGCGCGAGTGAGACAGTTTTACGAGAAAACTCGAGGAATCTTCATAAGACGGCGGGGCAAGTTTCAACTAGGCCAGTGATTCGGGCTTGAAAGTTCCCGTGTCTTGTTTCATAGACGCGGCGAGGATAATCGAAAATCGATCGGTCAACTTTCGATGGGCCAGCGACGCGCCCGCACCGTTTAGTTCTAAGCGCATCCATCTTCGTCATCGAGTTTCCTCGTTTTTCCGCGTGCACCGCGATTCGAGGCGAGAAAGAAAGAGCTACCGGTAGAGCTCGCGAACATTCGATTTGCAGAAACTTTTACCGCGTTCGTAGCGCGCGTTCTTTTAGGAGAAAAAAGAACACACACGCGCAAATTGAACCTCACGTGGTTTATAATAAATAGTTTGTTAATTTAGCAGTTGAAAGGAAAAATGAGTCCGAATACGACGATGACAGAGAGAGATTAAACTTTTATTATACCTACACGCTGTCACAATTTGTCACGCTACTCTCTCAAGATTTGCACTCTGCCACGACTCGATACTCCTAAAACCTTTGTTTTCTCACACTCACACAAAACTATACTCTCATATTTTACGTCAGAGTCCTGGCCGTTGCCTATACTTTCCTGGTCGCTACCCCCTCCATTGCACTTGCTTGGTGGGGGAAATAAACTAAGAGAGTGGGGGCTCATGCACAGCGAGGAGTGGGGAGATCGATGCAGTGGAGGGGATAGCGCTAGCGATGAGAAAAGCGGTCAGAGGCCGCCAGTTAGCCATCTCTATTTTACTTAAAACAGTCACAAGCCTGGTCTTCCTTGCTGCGACAATCGCACGAGGCGACAATTGCTCTTTTTGTTAGGCCACACAAGAAGAAATTCGAAACAACGAGATTTTCTCACTGCACATTATCGCGATTTCGACGAAGGATGAAACGTCGCTTGCGCGAGATCTTAGCGATCGTTGAAATACTCTGTTTTCTCCACGAACCGAACGCGATCATTAATTTCCCCTCTGTACTATAATACGCCGCTGTATAGATACGTCGGTACGCCTGAATTAAATCGAAAGACCAATGACGAAACTCCGAGCCATTTAACGAATGGTAAACTTCCAGAAAGTCGGAAAGTTTACCCTAGTTGAAGCGAAGATTGAGAACAAGCTGGTTCTTCGGAGTCGGCGGCAGTTAACGTCGCAAGTTCGAGGGAAATTGGCGATCGACCATCGCCGCGTGATTCGACGCGAAAGGGTCTCGTTCACGGATCAGGGAACAAGGTTGCCCCTCGTGCCGAGGAGGGAACTCAGAATGAGTTTCGAAAGAACCGACGGTATTTCGTAAAAGAGAGCGAAAACACTAGCGCCGATTCCAAATTATCCTGTGCCTCTTAACATTAAAACTACCAAAATGGTCAAAATGACTAATTCATCATTCTTTTTTTTTTATAGAAAGTTTATTTATATAGTATACTTTTAGACGTAGTATGTTAGTACGTTAGTACGTTAGTATACTTTTTTTTAATTAGAAACTTTATACATAACAGTATACTTTTAGATAATCGAGCGATTTTCAATAAAACACTTTTAGACGTATGTTAGTACGTTAGTACACTTTTTTTTTTTTATAGAAACTTTATACATAACAGTATACTTTTAGATACTCGAGCGATTTTCAATAAAACACTTTTAGACGTAGTATGTTAGTACGTTAGTATACTTTTTTTTAAATAGAAACTTTATACATAACAGTATACTTTTAGATACTCGAGTGATTTTCAATAAAACACTTTTAGACGTAGTATGTTAGTACGTTAGTACGTTAATATACTTTTTTTTTAAACAGAAACTTTATACATAACAGTATACTTTTAGATACTCGAGCGATTTTCAATAAAACACTTTTAGACGTAGTATGTTAGTACGTTAGTATACTTTTTTTAAAATAGAAACTTTATACATAACAGTATACTTTTAGATACTCGAGTGATTTTCAATAAAACACTTTTAGACGTAGTATGTTAGTACGTTAGTACGCGTTAGTATACTTTTTTTTAAATAGAAACTTTATACATAACAGTATACTTTTAGTTACTCGAGTGATTTTCAATAAAACACTTTTAGACGTAGTATGTTAGTACGTTAGTACACTTTTTTTTAAATAAAAACTTTATGCATAACAGTATACTCTTAGATACTCGAGTGATTTTCATTAAAACATTTTTAGACGTAGTATGTTAGTACGTTAGTACGTTAGTATACTTTTTTTTAAATAAAAACTTTATACATAACAGTATACCTTTAGATACTCGAGTGATTTTCAATAAAACACATTAATGGAAGTTTGTGTTCTTCATCGTGTTATCAACTTTTTCTTGCGAACGTTGCGCATTAATTTCTTTGCTACAAGTATCACGCTTTTCCTAGTCGTCGGTAGTTCCACGTAGTTCTGTTAATCAACGCGTTGTGGCGGAATCACGTAGACCGGTGACGGGAACGAGATCGACATTTTTGCAGGCGATCGTGCGCCAAGAGTGGAGACGCAAGGGGAAATGAGAAATTATCAGTTATCCCGACGATAAAACGTTTTGCGGAACGACGATTCCACTTTGATCGCGTGACAGGGCGCGCACGAACGCGAGGAAACGCGATCGCGAAACGAACGACGCATCTCTCTCAGGATGCTGCGTTCGCCGGATGCTGCAGATTGCGATCGGATGTCATGCCGGCAAAAAACAGTTTGCCTGCAGGTAAATAAAGAGCAGGTGCACGCGGCGAGCCTGCACGCTGGGTAATTGTACGACGTATTTACGTAGGCATGCGCGTAAAAGCTACGTCCTGCCCGTATAATTCACGCTGGACGAGTCAGCATGCGGGGATGCCCCTTCTTCTTTATTCTTTATTCTTTATTTTCTTATCTTTTTCTTCTCCCTCTTCTTTCTCTGGTCTCTGGATTTCTCTTTCCTTCTCATCGTGTATCAACGGGGAGAGATGGCGTTCTCTCGCCAGAAGAGAGGAAAGAAGAGGCTGGATCTAGCTGGATCTCGTTGAACGAACTATTATTTTTTTTTTTTTTTCTTTTTTAGACGAGACGTTTCGTATTCATAGGGTGTGCCACGAGTTAGAGATAAGGGGACGGGGCAAGGTTGTTTAGCGCGCTAAGTTATTTTTCCGCCAGGTCGTTCTCTGCGGAGCCACTCCTCCGAAGAGATACGTCGACCGGCAATTTATATATAGAAACGGCTGCTGAGTCTCGTGAAATTGAAAATTGCCGCGCCGGAACAATATCCGCGCGTATCCATACGTGTCAGCGTTCCGTATAGCTATTACATCGAGTAATCGGTTAATGGGATCTGATCCCGGAGAAGCGGACGATCTTTCTCTCTTTCTCTCTCTCTCTCTCTCTCTCTCTCGTTTTTCTCTCTCTTACTTAAACTGAGCGGAGTTATCAAGAAACAGAGTCACGAAACTATTTAAAGACTCGGAAGACGCGACGCGACGCGACGCGACAAGGGGCAATAAGAAGATCTCTTCCTCCCCTTTCCCCACTTTCTCGTTTCTCTCGTTTCTCGGCGAACTCCGCGCGAAACTGTTCCACCACGTCTCGTCCATTCGTTTCACCATTATCAGATGGTACTCCCGCATTCTCCGGCCGCAATCGTCACTTTGATTTGCATTCTTTTCCCTCGCCGTCTCGATAAGGCACGTAGCCGCGCCTCATTTCGATCGGCGAAACGCGATTCTCGTCGGGCGTCTCCTCGCGATGAAACAATTCGTCGTCCCGTTGCTGCAGAAATCTCGACGTAACAACGTATGTACCAACGTATGTGTATGTTCGTCGCGTATATCTGCCGGCTCTGGCCTCGTCGAGATCGATCACGTCGATTACGCGAGTGATCACTGTCATTTGTCTTGGCGCAGCGTGTAAATCCGACTTTCACTGGCTCGACGATCGCCGCCAATGACCAACGTTTATTTCGACTCGCGTGTTATCGCTTGTTTCATCCTTAACGTTCGCGCGCGTTGTCCGATCTTTTTCGAGCTAAACGAACAATAAGTTAGTATACAACACTGCTGCCGGTGTGCATCGCCATGCTTTCCTCCCGTTGATTTATCGCCGAGCGAAAACGAGACGGCGCGCGCGAACAGAGAAGCGGAGGAAAGTCGTATTTCAAATGGAACGAGGAAATTCGATAGGCAAATTCCGAAACGAGCAGAGGGGCCGAGTTGCCCAAATCCGAAAATGCCGTTTTAAGCGGCATATGCCATGAATTTCCGTGGACGCCCGGTTCCAGTTCGGCCGGGAAGTTGCAGCTGTGTGAAAACGCGGGCGCCGTGCCACGCGCCAAGCTCTCCGCGACGATATAACCGGATTAATTCGCAACAACGCGGGGATCACGCGAAGAATAACACGATGTATCCTCGCGTCAAATCGAATCGAGTTTCTATTTGACACGATAGCAGTTAAAACGCGAGTTGCAGGAGCTCTACGTTTTTGAGAAAAAAAAATGGACTGCGAGGGAGGGAGAAGAGTCACGACGTTGTTACGTCGTGAGGTAAAGGTGTAATTAAATATTTTACAGTTTTACGGAACTATTCGTTTGAACGAGACGACTTATCTCAATACTACACTATCGGTTAGTGTAATTAGTCTATAGTTGTAATTTTAGTTGTGTTTTAATGTAACTGATGGCCTGTTTGTTTGTTGATCATAGTGTAGCGACCTCTACTTTGAAATATTTAGATCAACGATCTATCTATGTTCATTAAATCGTTCCGTCGAGATGTGCATTTAATATAAACAATAGAATATTTAAAAATTGTTAGTAATTATCACCGTGGAAATGTTTACAGACATTTATGTATATTGTAACCATAGTAGGAATTATTCGTTCGTTATTTAACTTTCATTATTTAATCTTTATTAAATTATTGGTAATTATATATTTTGTTATATTGATAATTATAAATTATATGTTTTGTTATATTGATAATTATGTTATATTGATTTTTATATAAACAACTAAAATTAATTACGGAGTTATTATTTCTTTGTAGTATTGTGATATAAATTTAAATTATCATGATCACTACAATAGAAATAAAGTACGAATGTGATGCGAGAAGCACAACGTATAGGTATCTGCGCTTTTCTTTTTTTGGAAAGAGCAGAGTCGTGAGAGAGCATTCAGAAAAAGCTGTTAAAAGTGTCGATTGTGTTTTTAAAAGAGTTTATTTGAGTTGTCAATTCGTGTCGTTTGAAAGTTATTTGTCTTGTTTAGTTGTTTGTTGTTCTATTATCATTACTTTAATTAGATAAACATTATTTGCATTACATCTCTACAAGTTTTTAGTGGTACAACCACTGTCGAAAAGAAAAAATAAAATTCCTTTTTTCATTAAGGCTCTTGTTTTCGAGGAAATCGAGTTTGAAAATTGATCAGACTAATTCCGGCGGACTTGATGGAAAAGAATAATTAACAGAGGGCTGTTTGTACGAAAGCAAGTAAAGACCGTGGAATGAAATATGTTTGTGAGATGATTCTCGGGAGAATCGAGTTTGAAAATTTCTCATGCGTACAAGGCAGTTTTTAATGGAACACGCGCGAGGCTTGAAAATGACGCCTTGAACGGAAAAAAAAAATTTCATTCTGCACTGTTCACTGGGTTTCTGCGCCGGGAACAAGGTTCTTTAATGAAAGAACATTATTCTCTTTTTCTTCGCATAAAATCACCTCTTACTCGATTGTATCACCCTGTATAAAAAAAAAAAATAATATCTTGGTCGTGTAAAAGGCGTATATCGCGCCTCATTTTTCACTCGCCATCGGGTCGGATAAAATAGAACTAGAGAGAGAGAGAGAGAGAGAGCGGGCGAACGAACGATATCGTCGTTTTTGGCCAAAGTTTCAGCAAACTAATCTCGCGTTCTCGTTATTTTCTGGTTGTTCAACGATGGCAGCGGCGATATTAATCGTTCGATCAAGGCAGCCCGGTGACGAACAACACCTTTCTCCGTTTTTCAGTCACCGTTTAACACCACGCCGCTCTCTCAAGCATGAAACTGTCGCCGCGTGCATTCACACCGGTTTGTTTCATTCCAAGAAACTCGACGCCGCGCACTTTTGCAGACGGCGTTAAAGAACAATGGAGAGGAGAAACTTGCCGCCGGTGTTTTCCATAATTTCTCGGCAGAAATGGCTTCTTCTTTGCGCGACTTCACTGCCAACAGAATACATATTTAATTAGGGTGAATTTCTGGGGACATTCTGCAAGTTGGCGAGAGGAGAATCGAACAGAATCGAGAGATTGTCAATGAGAAAAACGGTACCGGGTGACCTTTTTGTTATACATCTCTCGTAGTAGTTCCTCTCACTTGCCTCGAAGAAACGTTTTTCTCACTTTAAATTCAAATTCGTCTCCATTCGTAAGGAGGAACACTCCTTAAAGAGAGACTTCAACTCGGTTAACACATCTCGCTTGATGTTACAAGTCGTACGGGCCTGGCCCAATAAAACGACAAACGTTGTTAGAACTAACCTTAATGACTGGCCAGCCTAGCAACCCTGAGAGACGAAACCCAACTTTCTCCGACCACGTGATCAGGGAAAATGACAAAAAGGGGGTCGGCTATGTCGCGTGAAATCTCTCTGTCGCGCTGCACTCCTGGTCGCTCTTACATCGCCGCTTCTTGTAATTACACCCTGCTCGTTTATCACTGCGTTTATCGCCGTCTACGAATCACCATCCTCCTTTAGTCCTAAATGTATCGTACACGACGTACGTTGAAAAGGTAGTAGCCGGTAGTACAATAAAATTCGCGTTGAAGGAAAAACGTAAAACAGCAGACGCAAATGATAGGACTCGTAGGACTTTCTAGAAACTGCAAGATCCCTAGAAGAGGACAAGACTGTTGCCTGAAGACTATAAATGATATTGGTAAAGACAGAAGTCAGTTGAACTCGAAGCTGTCGGACGAACGATTGCTTTCGCGTGAACGAGAGTGTAATTGTATGATCCTCGCTGTACAGTTCTAAATATATATCATCGACAGGGATGCGAACGTTACGTATATTATTCGCTCTTTTGTACTGGGTTCGAAGCCACCGAACAACACCGGGGAACGCGGACGCGATCGACACGCGGGAAGACTCTCAATAACGGGACGGTCAATTAAAGACAGCGAGGGACTGCGCGAAGCGGAGATGACACACGATGATCGATGCGAGGATGTCTCGAATGGGGCGCTAGTCGCGGGGACCACCTGCCAACAACAGCGGCAGCAACGGCAGACCAGCCAGAGACTGGATTCGATTCAGAGTCGGGATCAAATCGAATAGAACCGAAGTCAGAAATCGATAATTGAATTGCGGCTGGCCGTGCATCAAAACACGCCAAACAGGCTCGTTCCGCCGGTGCCGGGAGCAGACCCCATAGCTCATGCACGCCGCGAGTGCACTCGAGCCTCCATTAATATCGTCGCGTCTGACACTGGCGGTCCGCGAGCCGTTTGTCCTTCGGTCTATGCCCCCCTCCCTTCCTCCCTTTTCTCTTCCCTCCACTTCCGAGAGTGCAGTCTTCCTTCCTTCCTTCCTTCCTTCCTTCCTTCCTTCCTTCGTCTTTTGAAGGAAAATCGTCTCGGTCAGAGATTTCGTTGAGATTACTAACTATCGTTCAGCTGTTAGGAACATAATGAGTCTGACAGTTGCGTGATTTCCTCTGGGTGAATAGAGAGATGTCAAAGGGCGAGAGGCCTGAAAAAAGGTTGATTTCCTGTCGATGAATCGGCGATTCATCTCGTGCCAGATGGCCGCGCGATCAGAGGATACAAGCGTCGAGTCGTTGCCGGGGGGAATCGCGCGCATTCGATTCGATACGGTGGCAACGTTCCCCTCGATCGAGAACCCGGCACGCGCGAAAACATCTAATCGCGACTTCCTGTTACCCGATCGTTTCTATGGAGTAACTGCCTGCAACAGCGGCGAACAGACGATTTTTCGAACTTATTCTCAGGAATTAATTTATTTTACTAGAGTATAGCGATCCCTTTATTCCTTGATTAGGTTTTTCATTTTTGAGTACTTGATCTATTTCTTAAGAAAGCTTGTCTGTTTTTTTTTTTTTTTTTTTAATTTCCCAAAACCTAACTTAAACGATCAAACGATTCAAATTAATCCAATTGATAGCTCAAATCAAAACTCTGTAACTTTCATTTTTCAGTACTTAACCTATTTCTTAAAAAAGCTTGTCTGTTTTTTTTTTTTTTTTTTAATTTCCCAAAACGTAACCTAAACGATCAAACGATCCAAACTAACCCAATTGATAGTTCAAATCAAAACTCTGTAACTTTCTTTTCGTGTTTTTATTTTTTTATTTGTTCTTTCTTGTTTTTTAATTTTCTTATGTTAGCTAAACGATTAAACGACTGAAATCAACCTAATGACAGTTCAAGTCGGAACTCTATAACTCTCATTTCGTGTTTTTATTCTTTTATTTTTTAATTTTCTTATGTTAGCTAAACGATCAAACGACTGAAATCAGCCTAATGACAGTTCAAGTCGAAACTCTATAACTCTCTTTTCGTGTTTTTATTCTTTTATTTCTTAATTTTCTTATGTTAGCTAAACGATCAAACGACTCAAATCAGCCTAATGACAGTTCAACTCGAAACTCTATAACTCTCCTTTCGTGTTTTTATTCTTTTATTTGTTCTTTCTTGTTTTTCAATTTTCTTATGTTAGCTAAACGATCAAACGACTGAAATTATCCCAATGACAGTTCAAGTCGAAACTCTATAACTCTCTTTTCGTATTTTTATTCTTTTATTTGTCCCTTTTTTTTAATTTTCTTACATTAGCTAAACGATTAAACGACTCAAATCAAAATTGTATAACTTTGTCTTCGTGTTTTTATTTCAACTCCTCTTTTCTTAGGTCGTTTTTCGCCATTATCAATGTGATTATTTTCACGTAGGTTCCCAGAGGTTTGGAACCTACAAAAATTCGGTGTTTTACTCGTCGGACAGTTTTGTTTGAACGATCAAGGTGAGGCGATCGGGACCACGAAAGAGGAGCTACTAATATAGGTGAAAAAAGGCGCACGATTTGACCTATTAGCGATGGAAGGCGGGGTGGAAATGGATCGCGATGGAGGAAAGATAGGAGACTCGGCGAAGATTTCCTCGGCGATGGTTGGGCACGCACCGGTTGCGGCGCGTCGTCTGGGCCCTCTCGGGCTTGTCTGGGACGCTTGCGTCGCGACGTTTCCCTCGTACGCCGGCGTTGCTCCGGGCAACCGATGGGGATGAATCTACGCGACGCCCGGCGTCGAGTTTCCTCGTAGCGGGTGGGGCTGTTGGACTCAGTGCGCTCCACGACGCCGAACTGACCACGTACAATCCGCGAGCCGGCCTTCAAGCGTCACGCGACCCCTTCTACCACGCTCGTAGATCGCTCGTTGATCCATCGATCGGTCGGTCCGACTCTACTCGAGCCTACCGACGACGCGATCTTTGCTCGACGTCGCGTAACTAACCATCGCGTCGCGTCACCCTCGGCCGAGACAGCCTCCTTTCCGACGTAAAAACCACACATCCGCTAGTCGTCTTTGAAAGAAGTCGAAACCAAAGAGACGAGGCTCTAACGTCTCGTACTAACTAAAAAAAAAAAAAAAAAAATAGTGAACGCTCGATCTTGCTCGTTCGACCGACTTGGATCGCGCAGTCGGACGTGACCATGTTTGGCCATATTGGAGAGTTTCCGTTTTTTTGATTTTGTTCGTTAAAGTTTTCTGAGAACGATCGTCATTTCGCCTCGGATCGATATTTCGATCGGGCTCGATCGGCCGGTGTGATTGATCGACGGACGTGCGCGCGAAGGAGACGCTCTTTTCTGGCAGTGTTGCGTTTGAAGCCGCGAGTCAAGAGTGATTCGAGCCAATCGTGTCACCGATTAAAGAGATCAATCGACCGGGCCGCGGAGCAGTTGTCCTCTCGCTTTGAGCTTACCTCATCCACGCTAAAACTGAGATTAAGCCCATAATCCTCGAGGGTGAGAGTCAATCGGCCTTTTAAACGATCCCGTCGATCCCCGTTTAAAACCGGAATGGTATTAAATAGAAAGAGATCCGGCGGAGCAAAGAAATCGGAAGAAAGCAGAGTCCATCCTCTCTGGATAAACAAATAAATAGAATTGCACATCCGTCGGTTGCGCTTGAGAGTTTCGAATCGAAGAACTGTTCCTGTTCTACCGATGGAGCAAGATCGAGCACGATCGCAATCTAGGTGGTACCGCGGCTATTGATCGAGATTAATCGCGGGTGATTTTTTGATTAATTATGATAGGACAGTTAGACCACGGTCGAGCGGGGATGCGCGCGAACAGGAGATCGCGTTAGTCGGTGAACACGGCGTCGCGAGATCGATCGAAGCCATCAGCCCCGACGTCGTGTGCGTGTTGTGCGAGAAGAAGAAAAAGGAGAAGAAGAATTGAACGGATCGTGATCGTGACAAGCGGCCAAGAGAGCAGCCTGATGATAATTGACCGTGACAGTTCCGAGGCACGATAGTAATAAAGTTGTCGGGGTGTGCGAGTAGCCAGTGAAACGAAGCAGGCAGTGACGTATCTTGTTTGCCGTTTATTCTGTTTCTCCCACGCACGGAGAGAGAGAGAGAGAGAGAGAGAGAGAGAGAGAGAGAGAGAGTGACAGCGCGGACCGGTAGGATCAAGGATCCACGAGGGACTCGATCGTAAGTCAGGAGCAAGCAGAGGGCAGTCGTTGCAGAGTTTTTCAGAATCGTTTCGAATCCGTTCTATTACTTTTCGTCTCGCAGAAGCGAGATTAAAACTTAAAAACTCTCCCAGCGTGTACGCGCGGAACTCGCGTTTATTTGATTCTTCCTCGCGAGCCTCGCGCCCGAGAGAAAAATCGCATTACACGATGAGGGGAGGAGTGGAATTCTCGAGGAATTCGAGTAATCGCCCAGATAATTGCCCCGGAGGGAGATTTGTCCGAGTGCCATTAAATTAACTCCGGACTCCGTCACTCCGTTCGAGCTTAATAAGTGGTAATTTTAAAACCCTTCCCCACCCCCCCCCTCTCCTCCTTGGCCGAAGGGGCAGTTATTTTAAATCCCGTTCGCTCCGGGAAGCGAAGCTGGCTCTCCTTATCAACGGACGTGGAGGGGTATTAAAATAACAGAGCAACGGAATGGAAAGGGAATTTATCGCGGAAGTTAGAGTTGGGAAAATAGACCGGTTCTCAAAATCCCTCTCCTCTGGAGAAAGAATCGCTTTGAAACTAATGAAAATCCGCCGCTTCCCTCGGAAAAAAAGGGAAGAACGTCCCGTAATTACTTTTATTCGACGTCCGTAGTCCCGCTCTTTATCCTTTCGCTCCCTTTTCCTCGCGTCTCGCGCAAGCGGGACACCGGTGGCCAGCAGAGGCACGAAAGTTTCCGGCCGAATGAATTAAATCTGCCGGTAACGATTCGCTCGAGCTCCAACGAGCCAGTCCAGCAAAAGACTGTTCGTATTTCCGCGGACGGTCGCCGACGTTGCTCGCGAGAACTTGTTCAATCTTTGCACTCGCCGGAAGCCGCAAGTTTCTCTCGCGTTTGGCGACACATTCGGGGGAGCTTGTGATCTCGTCTCGTATCCTTTCGCATCCTTCGTTTCGCGATTTCGATTCATTCTCGTTCCTTATTAACACCTTACCTATCTGGCCTATTCATTGCCTGTTTTTATGTTAACGATTAGTCAGGCTAGCCGATTAATCGGGCTTTCTCGGTGGTCAACGGTTATCGATCGATAGCTTATTAATTACTTTTTAGTTGTCGACGTTTACCATGGATCGGATGGATTACCTTGTTTCTCTCATGTAGTAAAGCATTTATTAGTGAGTATGAGTATAACAATCTCCATAGCCCTTGAAAATAAAAAGAATCTTCATCGTTCAAAAGTTAAGATCAAGACAGTAGGAGTTGAAGAATTTGTCAGACTGTAACAGTTATTTAGAGAAAGATAATAACGACAGCGGTGATTCTGTGATCATACGGAAATCGCTCGACTGCGATTTTGTAACTCGTAAGAATTAGGGGACTAGTTGGAAAAGCAAAATTCTCCAAAGACGAAAACTATAAAGAGCAGAACGTCTTTTGTCTGTTTTCATTTTGTAATATGTATTCCGTTACGAGCAGTCGATCGCACTTGAAGAAATATTTGAAAAATTGGTTCATTTCGTGAGGAGTATTATTACACGAATATTAGTTCACAAGTATATTATTAATATTATTATTAATATCATTAGTACTATTATTAATATTATTAATTTATAAATAATACTCATTAGTTTATGAATAATATTATTATACGAATATTAGTTTACAAGCAATTACATCGAGTTTGGTAACTTGATAAATAGCCAAAACCGGCTCGGTTATTGGCGACGAATGCACGTCGATCGTTAGTGAGCGGCAACTTCCATCGCGACCGATACATAAAGTTTTAAATCAGTCAATCTCGTAACGAAGCTTGGAAAATTTTGCGGAGAACGGGCCAGAAAATTACGAGAACTGCGAATTGAGACGCGACCCTTTTTTTTTTTTCAACGAATACCTCTTGATCTGTTCCCTTCGGCTCTGCATTTTCGAAAAGTGCAATCGGAATTTCATTCGATCGGCAGATGTTGCAAAGATTTCCAGGATCTGGGAGGCATTTGCTCGAGTGTGGAGAGCTCTGCTCGGTAAATGAATGGAGTATTTAGTAGCTCGGAGAGAGAGAAAGAGAGAGAGAGAGAGAGAGAGAGAGAGAGAGAGAGAAGGGGAGAAAATTGGAAAATCGAGGCGGGCCACGCGTGCTAAAATTTGATTAAAAGGTCAAGTAACGAGTTAATTGCATGCGATTAACCGCGCGTTAAACTGGCCACGGTTGCGCTCGCGCCGACAGAGGAGAGAGAGAGAGAGAGAGAGAAAGAGAGAAAGCGGCCTGCCATTGTTCCCTCTAGCGCCATTGTCTTCCGGCCCGATACCCCGGGACCTTTCCCCAGACATCGATCCCCGCGCGATCAACTCCGCGCCTTTTTCCACCTTTCCAACTTTCTGCACGCTCGAATCGCAATCGCGGCTCTCCACATTTCTCGGGCGAAACTTTCTTCCGAAACTTCCAATTGAACTGTCTGTCGTTGCTTGGTTCTCTTTCTCTCTCTCTCTCTCTCTGTTGGCATCTTTCCGACTAGAAATCGGTCGACTTTATTTTCGAAAAGTCGATCCCTTTTCTCCCCGCAACGGCTCTTTCTGCATTTTACTTTCGAGCGGTTTAAACGTCAAGTCGCTGTTTCGCACAATTTCTCCAGTTTCCTCGAGTTGGAGGGAGAAGAATCGCGATACGTGGCGCGTGATCGATCACGGTGGTCAAAATTTTCAGCTGAAAATTTCACCGTCGGATTGAGTTGGTTGCTTGTTCGATGCAGGTTCATCGTGGCTGACGTGAGAATACACGGAACAACGCTCGTCCAGGGCGAGCGTAATAAGACGAAACGGTTCCTGGATAAACGGTGAAACGCTCGACGTTGTTCGACGTTGCGGGGATTGTAACGGGATGGGGATCGCAATTTCCGGCGGTGACGCAGCGCCGCGTTCGATACGCGCAGCTAGGCTAGGCTGTAGCGAGTATATCGCGCGAGATATCTCGCGACCGAGTCAACCTTTGAAAAACGATCGGCCGATACTTTTAATTAAAACTCGGCGATCTGGAAAAACGACCACTCGCCTGGACTAGAATTTCCCTAGGTTCTTCCGAAATTTTCGTTTCGCCGGACGGTTTTTCCTTTTTTTCGCCGCCTCCTCGTTTTCTCATTTCTGTTCGAATCGATCGGCAAGTGAAGAACAAACGGGAGAGACGAAACGGAGGAAAAGCGTTTCATCGAGGGACGATAAAGTCCCGCTACTTTTCAAAATTTTCCGAAAATTCCGATAGAGACTCGTAGAAGAATGTGATTTAAAAACAAGAAAGTCAGTATTTAACCTTTGAATTTGTGTCTTCGCTCTGTTTTGTTCTAGAGTTAAGCCTAATTAGCCGACATGTCGAAACACACTCTTTCGATCGTGACGCTTCGATAATTTCCTACGCGTAAATTTCGATTTCCAGGGAACACGCCGAAGTATGAATCGTCAATTTTGATGAAATTTAGCATAAACGTTAGTTTTCAAAAGAAGAAAAGAAAAGACCAACAATTGTTAATCGTTAAAAGACCATTGGCAAGAAATTCACGCGAACATCTAATCGTTCCGTTCCAACCAATCGATACTTACAATTAGTTATTTTATAACGTACAATCGATCCTACCGAACTAATTCGTTCGAAGAAATTGTCACGCATTTATTTTTTCGAAATTCAACGGGGGGCGAGCTCGATGAGCCGTGAGCTCGAGATAAGTAGCAAAAGCCTTGGTATCTCGAGTTTCTTGGTCCGGACGTCGACATTGTCGAATGGCAATGAGATCAGAGGGAACCAGAATCCATCGGGAAAGGGAAACGTTCGAACCTCGCACGGTCGATTAATTGCGAGCTATCGAAAGATATAAAAGAGCGAGATGTAATTGGAAAATTTTCTCTTTCGTCTTCTTTTTCAGCTCTGGCGGAATCGTTCATTTTCGCTGCGCGATAACGCGCGGGTGCTCGATGTACCGAATATACAGGAATCCCAATTTACAGGGAGGGTGATTGAGCAATGAAACAAACAAACAACTATCGTAATTAAAATTCTTCTCCGCAGCGAGGGAGGGAATTACAGTTCTCTCGCTTGACGCTTTTCAAACCCTCCTGTTACTGACACGTCTCTCTCAAAAGCAGAGTTAACAACTTTTTCTTTTCAACGCTTTGCGTAATATTTTATATCCCCCGACGAGAGTCCGACGGGAGTAACCAGCGGGAGTACACGTTCGATACGAGCGTGACGTTCGAATAGCAGTTTCCCTTTCCTCTCTCCCATTACGCGCGCACACACACACACACATACACGCACGAACGAACACGTGTACGCCGACGTGGAGGAGAGCTTCAAAGCAAACCATTACGAAATCAGAGAATCAGGAGGAAAGAAAATAAACGAACGGTTAGCCCGGGAAAATCAAACCGTGGCTGGACTAACGCGAAAGTTTCCAGCTCCGGGTTATGGAGCTGGTATTTACATTGGCGGAAGGAAAACGACCGTGGCCGGGAGTTCGATTGTTGGAAGTTGGCGTGCCTGACCCATATTCCTCCACGGTGTTCACGGATACACACTGGTTTTAGCCAGTGTTGCGCAAGAACCCTCCGTTTATCCGCTGATTCAGCCTAGACTCGGAAAGATTTCCTCGTAGTTGTCGTCGTCGTCGTCGTCGTCGTCGTTGTTTGTTACGATTAAGCAAAAGCGTGTGTATAATCGCTCGGTAAACTGGGCCCCCCGAGGATTACGGGGAGGACGCGAGAAGACACGAGTTTGGAAATTAGACGCTGGCCGGGGAATTATGCGAATCCTCCGAGTCGAGGGTTAATCCTTAACTGGAGCAGACCGGCCGCGGAAATAAATTTGTTAAACCGGGGGCGACACGACTCGCGTCGTCGCCCTTGCTCCCCTGATTTACACCGCTGCTCTGCAATTTTGCAGTCGCGCGGGTTGCTTTTGTTTCCCTCTCGTGCTGATTTACACAGCAACAACCCCCTCTCCCGGAGGGTTGATATCTGCTAGGCTGCGGGAGGCACGTACCCGCGTCCAGAATGGATTTCGAGCTTAAGCACCCGATTACGAACCGGACCTGGAATTTCCAACGAAGGATCTCACGCGCGTGTTCTTTCGTACTTGAACTTTTGTTCGAAACGAGACGCGCGCTTCGGCGTGTTCTCCCAATCTGGGATGCGTTTTGCAGCGAGCGTAAACAGCGCTGGTTAAAATATTCTGTCGCTCCGAGACACACACGACAAATTTCTTCTCGCGAAGTAAAAGAATAAACGATGGTCGGCAGTATTGTGTTCCATCTTTGAGATTGGACGCCGACAGACGGAACACTGACTATTCTTCAGGGGGAGAATAAGTAGAGAATTTCGTTTTTTACACTGTATAGAATTTTATTTTATTCAAGAGTTAATATTTTATTATTATTTAACAGTTTTAATCTAATGAAACAAGCACACTAAATGTCATTCACTGTATTTAATTAGAATATAGGTTATGTTATAACAAGTTAAATTGTCGTCACTAGGTGGCAGTGTTTTATTAAATTTGAAGGAAACGACATTAGTTTTTGATACTGTACGAAATTTTACTTTATTCAAGAGTTAACGCAGTTTTAATCTATAATATAATGACATTAAATGTCAATTGTTACATTTAATTAGAATATAGGTTATGTTATAACAAGTTAAATTATCGTCACTAGGTGGTAGTGTTTCATTAAATTTGAAGGAAACGGCATTAGTTATTCAAGAGTTAACGCAGTTTTAATCTATAATGACATTAAATGTCACTTGTTACATTTAATTAGAATATAGGTTATGTTATAACAAATTAAATTATCGTCACTAGATGGCAGTGTTTTATTAAATTTGAAGAAAACGACAATACTTTCTGATATTGTAGAAAGTTTTATTTTACTGAAGAGTTAATACAGTTATAATCTTTAATATAATCTAACAACAGGCACACTGAATGTCATTTATTTTATTTAACTAGAATACAGGTTATGTTATATATAATAACTAATAGATGGCAGTGGTTTATTAAATTTGACCACGAATAGCTCTCCCGTCATAGATCACCTGTTCTTTTTTTTCCTTTTTTTTTTTTTTCTTGGCGTCTCTGCTTCTTTTTCGCTTTTCGCGCGGTTGGAAACGCGTTTCGTATGCAAGACACGAGTGACCACGGAGTAAAAATGGTCCGCGGCGTGGCTGAGGTCGAGCTTGCAGCTACTCCGGAATACGCAGCGTGTCAGGTCGTCGGAGGATCGATTGTCGCGAAATTTCCAGCGGAAATAAACAGATAGAGCGGTCGAAAGGGGGAGCGCGAGTTTATCTAGGTGTCGGCGGGAAAACGGGCGGGACGTTAGATCAAGAGCGCGAGGAAAGGACGTGGACGGAGAAAAGGGATGTTACCCGACCAGCGTCGATAAATATTGACCGAGGCTCTTCAAAGACGATTGAATTAACGATTCCATTAAAATCTCTCGAAGAGGCCAGAGACCACCGTCCTTGCCTGTCAGACGAATTGCCCGACTCTTGGCAAATTTTTCCCCATCTTCCAAACTCTCCCTCTTGGGCGTGAACTTTGGCCGCATTGTCCACAGTCTGCGTCAGTGTTTCCCAACCTTTATTTTGTTGGCCATGCCCCACCTCTGTGACACTGTGTAATTCTTATTCAAAACATTGAACCTTTGACTTTTACTATTTTGAAAGCCTAAAAGGCGATCAACCTTTAAAGAATATGACATCCGCGAGAGAAAAGCAATAAAAGAGCAAAAGAAATCGCTAAGAAATTGTTAAAAAAACAAAAAAGAAATACTGAAATGAACTAAATACGATAAACAGTGAACATAATCTCAACAAACATATAAAAGAGAACTGAAATGCACAAATGAAATAATTTTGACGAAAGCTTTTTCCGTGATGCTTCGATCATTAAAACGAAATAAAATAGAGATGTGCTGAAATTGTATTTTGATTTTGAATTGTATTCTGAGTTAACGAAATTCAGAATGCAGTTTCATTGAATTACTATGAAATAAAATGGAATGAAATATAGATGAGCCGAAATTATATTTTGAAATTTGAAATTTTGCTCCGAGTTGGCAAATTCGGTGCACAATTTCACAATGCAGCTCGTCTCATGGTGAAATGCAAAAAATTCGCTGTTAATAACTCGAGTTCTCGAATTGGGAACCACTTGGGTCTACATCGCACGATGCAGCGGGATAGAAGGATCGTTCGAGCCGTTCAAACTTCACCGTTTTCAAATTCGATCTTGAACTTCGGTCGTTAATGCAACAACGAGAATGAACTTCGATTCCACGGAAATTCCACGGAGTCGGGTTCCACGGGTTTTCAGGCGCGTATATCGTTCAATACGCCGAGTTACGACGCCTGACTGAAATATATTTTGCCGAAAGCCTAATTAACGAGCACGCGAGGCAAATAATTTTCGTTCCACGAGGACGCAGATCGACGTGGATTCTCGGAATGAAAAACGAAATGGCGTATTTTAAAGCAAAAAATTTTAACAGCTTTGCGATATTTTTCGCGAGTAATCGCGTAGAACGCGTTGCCTCGGGCGTCACCGTCGAACACACGATCAACGTGCTATATGCTACGCGATTATTCGCGTCTCTCTCTCTCTCTCTCTCTCTCTCTCGTATTGCCTATGTTTTTACGATCGAAAGAGAAGAAAAACAGCGACGATTCGATGCATTCGCGTGTTTTTCAGATTCATTAACGCGTTTTCAATTCACCAGGCGCAATGGCGCAGCGTCCATATTTCTTTTCAGCAATGTTTTATTTTCCTACCCCACCAGGGTAATACGTACACGTATAGGATAGTCCTCGGTTCTCGGTCGATCAAAACCGGCGAAAACCGCGACGAAAATTGGTTCCACCGGCGGAATATCGCGCGGCCTGTAAACATCGTGAGCGAATTAAGCGAACGCGATACGCGCCAGTATTTACGATCGAATATTACCTTCGGTTTTAGGAGCATCTGCATATGGATTTTGCACGTTACCGTTGGCTGCCAGCCTAATGCCCCGCGCTTCCGTTTACAAGCTGATCCGCTCGCCCAGCGGATCTCCTTTAGCCGGGCTGCAACCGTGAACCAAGTGTTGTTTCGGATTAGAACATGGGAAACGAAACGTAATTGCGCGCTATTTGTCTTGGCTTTGAACCTCTCGCGTCTCTCACCTCGTGTTTGCTGGTGTTGGTTATGCCTCGGGTGATAATTGCGGGATGAAAAATAAAACAGATCTTTAATCTGTTTTATCGGCGCTGGAACGACGAGAACTTTTTGTCCCAAAATTGCAAAATTGCAATATTTTAGGCATAACCCCAGGCAAGGCGAATAAAAATAAATTTACTACTTCTCAATAATCTTTATTCAGTGACGTGAAAAGAAAGCGACGAATGTTGTTTGGTCGCTCGTTATGGTCCGCAGTCATTTGGCAAGCGCAGGTGGTTAATCCGCGTTTTTAAACGAGATTTCAAACGCGTTTTGTGACAAATGATTGATTGATATTTAAGTAATTAACCCTTTGACTGCGAAATGCCCGCGTATAGCAACATTAGTCGTTCTTTAAACGCACCATATTTGACGCAAATATCTTGAAACTTATAATAAACGAGCAAAGGCTTTCGGAAGCTCAAAATCTGAGACATTAGTGTCCCGTTTATCCGTTTCTGCTACACGTGGCGCGCGTATTTACGAGTGTCCCGTCGATGTTCGGGCAAAGGGCGCTTCGTTAAGCGTTTGTTCCACGCGAAGCGGATTGATTCGTTGTCTTCGTGTTTTGTTTCCGTATTTTCGGCCCGTTCGTCCCTGTTCGAGCTGGACTCTCTACGCTGGCCGGGGTCGTCCCGCGCGTTCCGCTGCCAGGAACAATTTGTCGTCGACGCAGGACTTTGTCGCTCTTAATTGCTTCCAGCCGCGAATGACGTTGATATCCGCGCCGTGTTGCCAACAAGCGTTCCTATCATTCCACCCCCCCTTCCCCCTCTCTTTCTCTGTCTCCTCGTTTTACTTGCGAGCGTACACCGACGAAACATTGGAACCGACGAGCGTTAAAAAATCTCTCGAGCGACCAAGCGATCCCGATAGAAACAGTATCGTTCCACTTTCTGATACCGCTGAAAATTCCCTGATAAAAATCTCTGAGAAAGAAGTTTCGTCTTTGTGCTGTAATAGACGTGGCAATAGAGATTAACATTCTTAAATGACAAAGAGTTGAATGAGACCAATCTCAAGTCGATACGACTGAGAAAGCAAATTTAATTTAATATCAAGCTTTAAAACGAGTTCGTTTTTATCAATATACAAAATTATAACAATTTCGAATATTATTAATCGGGTTCGCTCGCGTATCTAGTACGTCAGATCGTGCCACAGATGCCGCGATTACGTCTCGATGGACGTCGCTCGATCGAATCGTTAATTTTTCCTCTTTTCTTTTTTCTTTTCCCTCCCCTTGCAATTTCAGTCCCCAATCGGCCAGAGGCTATAATTTGCGTAATGACGCTTTCCAATCTGGTTTACCGGCCGGAAGGCATCGAATCAATATATTAGAATCGCGGTTACGTGCGCGTTCATCTTCCACGCGCGCACACACTTCGCCCTTAGCTGCTCGATCAAACACAAGCGGCGTGCCTCGACGGATATCAATCTCGATAATGATGCTCGCGACGGGGAGAGCGAGGCTGTCGCGTTCACGGTACGCCGATCAAACGGTGCACGATTGATCCAGTCGGCGGTATAAAGTACAAGTCGCGACGACGTGCACGAAATTTACAACACCGCCGTTTCCAGCAGCAGCCATCCGTTCGTGAATTAACAGGCGTGCCATCAGGCTCCTAACTCGCGAAATTGGCCCCTTCTCGAGAATCGTGTTCGGCACGCGCGAGTATGCTGGCACGAATTGTGAAACACGATCGCTGCGAGGTCGAGGGTCGAGAGGTCCACGGGAGTTGTTTGTACGAATCACGACGTTGCGCCGTTCCTTGTTCGCTGTAGCTTTCGATTTTCATCCTTTCGGATGAGTGTCTCACGATTACGGGATGCATTTTGTCGTCGGGCCTCGCGTTTGCTGATTTCTCAATCATTAAAATGATTTAGATGACGCTATTTATTAATTTTGAGATACGATATTTCTTGATTGATTAATTTTAATATACGATATATTTATTGTGTGTTAATTTTAAGATAATAATAGGCGATGTAAGAAAAGAAGAAAAAACTGAAAAATGAAAATGTAGTAATATATAAGCGAATAAATATAAATAAGATTAAAATTGAAATATCGGGATCAGTTGTTTTCTAGAGGTTTTCAATCGAATTTGCTGATTTCTTGGTCTTTAAAGTGATTTACGTGACGTTGATGTTTATTTGCGTGTTAATTTCAAGATACAACAATAACAGATAATACAAAAGAAGAGAAAAAAGAATATAGTAACATGCGAATAACTAATTAAATAATTAATTAAATGATATCATATATATAATAGAAATAATAATTAAAATTGAAATTGAATCAATTAAGAATTTATTAATTAATAAATTGATAACCTCTGGTCTCTCTAACGATCCACACCGAAATAATGGATCACGAATAAAGGAACAAGACAGAGTGTTTGTTAATTGTAGAGAGCCTGAGAAGAAGTCCAACAAGAGTTTTACAGTTTTGACAGTTCTTCACAATTTTTTCTACACATTCGTTTCTCGATATTCTCTGACGAAACAACAAACGCCACGCAAGAGCACTGATCATCTTTTACCGAACAAAGAAGAGCGGCCCGTCTTCGCGATTTGTTTCAAGTTGGCGAAGAAACCTCCCAAGAACTTTGTGTCTTAAATTTTTCTCAAAACGGTGGATGTTTGCTTGCGAAAACGAAAGATGGCCAGGCTGGCGAAGCCAGCCATCTTTGATCTTCATTCAGTTATCGAGCAGCTTTCGTCGAGTTTGCTAAATAAGTTCGTTCGATTGAGCGGGGCGAAATCGTTGTCGGGGTAGAAAGGAAATTGTCGCCAAACGAGGCTGCACGACGAAGTTAAGCTGCTTGTGAAAATCGAAATCTCTTCTCCCGCCGCTTTTCTCGTCCCCTTTCTTTCTTTTTTTGCTCGATTCCTTTCCATCGCGTCGTTTCACGTTCCTTTTGCAGCTAGGCTGCTGTCAGCATCGCCCGTTCCTTCGTCCAGAGAAATTCCATAAGTATTGAGTAGCTCGACGCGGCTCGAGAAATTCAATTAAGACCGAGATTAGCCGTGGCGTGGGGAACTTCTGGCCGCGCGTTTTCCAAATAGAGGGGCGATTTTCAGGCATTCTGGCCGGCGGTGTTCGATCGCGATCGATGGCCGCGCACGGCGGAACGCGACGATTAAACGGGAAAGAGAAACTTCGCTCGGAGGAGATTGAAACTTTCGGCGGGCGAATTCCCCGTGCCGTCGTCGCGAACTTTTCCTTTTGTCGCGGAGACATTAAAAGCCAAATATCGTTCGTCGGCGACTTTCTCACTGGCAATTTCTAGCTAGTTGATCACCATGCCAAGGTAAACTTCACCCGCCGCCTCTTGAAGGCGAGCAATTCCCAAAGGATCGGCCGCGCAACCTGCTGTGAATTTTTCGCCAAGCTTTGCGGTCGTTCGAGGGAGGAACAAGTCGATAAAGGGAGTCGCGCTGCGGTTTGAAAAATGGACGGCTGCGAGTCGCTGTGGTTTTTTACGAAGCGTGGTTTCTCCAAGTTGCAAAAACACCGTGATAACGGAGACTACAGTTGCGACTGGGCCGCGGATATTTATGCAACGCGTACTCGCGGCTGTTCGATACTATTCGCACGGGTTTAACTTGCTGGGTGTTCGAAAATAACGATTTAACTCAGAGGTGGCTGACTGGCGGCCTTTGCTTCGCTCGTCGCTAGCGTTTCCCCCTCCACTACTAGTAGTGGGAAGATGGATGCAGTGGAGGGGGTAGCGCTACTGATCAGGAAAGTGCAAAAATCGTCAGTTAGCCACTTTTGATTTAAACTGATCGCTTTGTCTCATTTTAAAGCGTGAATCTTCCACTTTGACAATAGAGAAGCGATTTCACACCGTGTAACGGGTGAGGATACTCTTTTCTCGAGAGTAGTTATCAAAATTCAAACGTGTATTAGAAAATCTCGTTTGCAAGTAAATTTACCATCATTTTGGAAATTGAAATCTTTTCTCTCCAAAGGGCCTTGTAACTTGTAACAGTGTATTTTGAAAATAGAGACTTCGAGCTTTAAAAACGAATCCAAATTTATCGCTTTTGTTTTTTTGAAATTGTAACAGTTTATATATTGTACTTTTTGAAGCTTGTGCGATTTTTTTTCTACCAGTTTATTGCACGTCAAAGATAGGATTAAAAATTCGAGTAATTCATCGTCATCCAACTCTAATGTTACAATTTCAAAATGAGATGAGAGAAATGATACGACAAATTTTAACGGTTGTAAAGAGAAAATATTCAATGGTGGATTTAGTCACGAATAGAATTTTTCACGTGATGTAAAATCGTGTGAAAGTGGACGCCTCGCGCTTTCAAATTAGACCAGATGGATCTCAAACCTCAATTTCTCATTAATATACCTACCAACACTTTGAGCGTTTTCATTTGGAGGAAACATTGTTTAAACAGGATCGAACGACAGAGAGGAAAAGTTTCGATGCGTCTCCCCGGTTTCGTCACCACGGGTAGGACAATTTTTTATCCGCGATCGATGCTGCTCCGTTTCGTCCTGCGTGGCTGTCCGCCTTTCATCAGCTAATTCGCCCTCGGAAACTTCTCGGTAGGAGGCAAACTTTCCCTCCCTGGAAAGGCAGTCACGACGCGCTTTTTAAGCGTTAGTGCCGGCTCGGTAGAGCGGCGAGTTATTACGGCGCGCGAGGGGTGGCTGTATCGTAACTGTTCCGCCGGTTAATGGCGCGTGAAAATATAGCGTCGCGACGCCCATCGATACTAGACGTCGCCGGCTATGGTAATTACCCATTTGCTGAATCCTCCTCCGCTCGTCCCCGAAGGAATTCCCTCTCGGCGTCGTGCGAACAATCGTTTTTAATTGAAACACTCGTCAAACTTGTCTCGCGCGCACACATCTTCTCTCTGAGGCGGGGCAGACTCGGGAATTTTCAACCTTAAACGCGCGAGGAGGCGCGTCTTGGTCTCGAGACGTGAAGAAGGGAAGCTCGCGAAGACACCCAGAAGCAGAAAGAACTCCGGAGCTCTTGTTAGCCGGCACTCGACTATGGTTGGGTCTGGGTTACCGCGCGTTGGCTGACACTTGGTTTCGTTGCCTTTTGTCTCGCCTCCGGAATCGAGTCAGAACGTGCACGAGAGACGAGATGGTTTGCAACGAAGGCACGCGAGGAAATTGCCGTTTTATCCAAGGGCGGATCGGTTTTGGAAGCGCGACGCTTCGTTTGTTCGAGTCTGTTTGCTCGCGACCAGAGTTGCTCGACGCGCAAACATTCGACGGATCCTTGGGTGGAAGAACGTGCAAGAAACACGACCGATTTCGAAGCGACGATGAAGCTTCCGAAACCGGGTTCCCCCGCGAAATCTTTCCACCGAAAACGGCGGAATGTTGGCGAGGGGAAGAGGACGGCTGTTTGTCGACACGACGAACTAACTTTCAAACGGCACGGTATTAGCCGCGGATGCGCTGCATGAATAATTGAGAATTCATGGCTCTATTAGCTTTCGAGATATTCCGCTGGCCGCGAATTTTCTTCGCGCTGTTAAATAATTGATGAACTGCCGCGAGCAGGAGAAACGGAGAAGGAAAGAGAAAAATGAAGAGAAAAAAGGGAGAACTTTCCAATTTCTACAGTTTGTACGATGCTCTTTTTCTCTCTCTCTTTTTCCCTCTCACATCGTGTGATCCTCGTTGATCCGAGCGTTCAAGTAGGACGCGGTTAAAATTCGCTGCGCCGGATGCGAAGACAGTTTTCTTCCAATTCACGCGCAGCGGGGACAATTTTGGAAAAGAGATAGACGGAGAAAGAGAGCCCGGATTCTTCGCAAATGGGAAACTCGATTAGCGAGTTGGATCGCTTTGACGAGCCAGCTACGCGGTCGTCCGCGGGGACTCCTATTAGCGAAATTCCATCGGAAACTTGCCTCGGCCAAACTTGTCGGACTTGGGCCGGACAACGTGACGGGTATAGAACGTCGACCCTTTGCTCTCTTGCGGACCACGAACCGCGGGCAGAGGGACGAAACGGAAAGGGCATCGAAACTCTCTGACGTAGATAGCTTCGCAGCTGTGGGTGAGCGTGTCGAAGAGGACGCGAGAGCGTGTAGATAAGACGGTGATCGGCGCGGTGTACGAAACTGTTCCGTAGGGAGTGAGGAGGAAGACGGCGGCGTCGTGGGACGATGATACGTTAATCCACTTGGCTCAGGCGTGTAACGCGAAACTGTAGCAACGCGTACCGTTTCTTGGATTACTCTCTGTCTCTCGCGCCACCGTTCGGGCCGCGAACGTGAGCACGGAACGCGAGCGCGAACCTGATCCGTCTCTGTACGCTGACGGCGCTCCGGCAATTTGCAAATTTATGCGAGCCGGGCAACTCGCGTGCTCTGCCATTCCCTCTCCTCAGCACGGTGTGTGTCCGTGCGCCGTCGCTATATATCGGCTTTTTGCAATTCAAATGGTAATTTCGTGTGCTTCGAATATCGGTCTCGTAATTCGCTTGCACGAAGGCAAGCAGGCAAAGAGAGTTCTTTCTCACAGCAGCCATCGGTGGTCGTTTAAACGCCATTCGCCATTTCGCCGCGGAACTCGCTCGTTCGACGAACGACGAATATGCACGCCGATGAATCGGGAATTATTAACCGCTTTTGTGGGGAGAAGAGTATTTCATTCTCCTTCCAATCAGTCTGTCTCCGTATCTAGGTCACAGGCAACATCTTCGTCCTGTAATATTTACGATTGTTTATATATGTCTATGTAATATCTACGATTTTTCGAAGGAAACTGTAAACTGTAAATAACAGGCTCGAAGTAACCGCTTGCTTGGTAGGGGAATGAACAGATCGAGAGAGTGGGGAGATCGATGCGAAGTGGAGGGGGTAGCGCTGGCTCAGGAAAATGGAGGCAAGGGCCGCCAGTTAGCCATCTCTGATTTACGCTTCTGAGCCATGATCTAGTAAACATTGAAAAATAGTTTCTATTTCCAATGGAAATTATTATTATTATTATTAATATAAATAATATATAATATATTTCCAAAATATAAATTAGACCATGATTCAAAGCGGAAGAATGTTTAAGTTTTTTAATCCTTTCACTAACAAATAGTTTTCCTCGTAAGTTCGGTACTACTCACGTTACTTCGTTCATCAACTGTAAATCGATGCAAATTCTTTATTATAGTCGTCGTTAGCCGCTAACATTCAACGATGGATGACGATATGTTTGTCGTTGATTCACAGCAAGCATTCAACTGTAGACGTCGTTAGTATCGAGAGGGAGCTTCGGTCTCGAACGGATCGCCACCGGATCAATTCCGACTCTCGTTTCGTTTGCCCCGGCCACAAATCCCACGCGAATTTTCCGTCTGGCGAGGCGTAAAGCCACGAAGAGGCACCGGGATATCCGGTCGCGTCGAGTTTTCGAGTGGCTGCGAAAAGCTTGCCGGTATTTCTGCGGTCGGTTCGTCGCGGGGCCGATCGCGGCTCACCTATATAATCCGAGTTCTCTTCGTTGTCGTTGCAGCGAACGGCGGACCTGTCATCCCCGGGGGTAACTGTTGCTCTCGCATTTTCGCCACCGTGCGAATATCTCGTAAATTCAACAACCGCGCGTTTCTCCGCGATAACATCGGCGTTGTGTTCCGAAGGAGGAAATTCTCTCTCTTCAGTTTGCTTCTCTTTCACCTCGCGTCGATGAAATCCATTGGCATTGGCCGGATACGTTCCGCGCACGCTTCTTTTTCCGCGAGCTTCTCGCATCCGGCGATTTACAGTATCGTTCGTTTGGCCGAGCCAACACACGCATATCCCACTCGTTTCCGCTCCGATCGTTCCTCTATTTTCTCTCTACGTATCCGCTTGCCGCTACCGCCGCTTCATTCCGGACCTCTATTATTCTTCGCTGCATCGCGGCGTCTCGAGTTCTTGAAATTCAATTTCCTCCAAAAACGAAGCTCTTGGAATGTAACGGTGTAACAATTTCGTCAGTCGTGTCAGTTTGTCAATTTGGAAACAAGGCGACACGCGGAGCCAATCTCTCGAGTTCGAAATAAATCTGTTGCAAATGATTTACTCGGTACGCGCGCGAGCAAGCGTATACTTGGCGAGGGGGAGGGGGGAGTGGGAATTGATTTTACGAAAGCTTGCGCGAGCGTAATCGTAGCGCGACCCGCTAATGGAATAAGCAAAGTCTTCTCCCCGAGAATAACTCCGCGTTTAGTTTAGCTGGGAGATAAGGTTAGATTCAGATTCGCAGTTGTTAATCCGTGGCGTTAGCGCGCGGCAGGATCGAGGTCGGTTCATTCGCCAACTCCGGCGACCCAGTAATTTACGGAGAATACTATCCTCCTTCCGTCGCGTGATAATTTCGTTCGATAGTTTCCAAGTAGCGACGTGTCCTGCGTCCTCCGCGTCAACTGGACTGGATATTTTTCGTCCGTGTTCCGCGTCACTCCACCAATCTCCCTTTTGTTTTTGCCTTTGTTGCCTTTTGCGTCGCCAGCCGACTCTTGTGTACCCAACTCGTCGAATCGTGTGTATCGGATCCATTAATTAAACGCACGGGTCAAGCCAGTGAGTCCTTTGTGTATCCAGTCCTCCTCGTTAATTATGACCATCGACCAACGTCGAACAAATCGCTCCGCCACGTTTTCTACCCACGGAACGAAGGATATTCTACTTCGTCGTGAACGTTTCAAAAGCTCAAAGACATGGATTAATCCCTTCGTTACGGCTTTATCTTTGGCCACTGTGCCTCCGTGGAACGGACAGTTTAATCGTCGAATACGGGACAACTGCAAGTTCACCGGATAACGAAAATAAATTAAATTTTGCCTTGCAATGGGAAGAAGTTATACTTGAACGCGTTTGAATAAAATTATTGAATAATTTTATTTTTGTATGAAATATTATAATTTGACAACAAAACGGGAGTATACACGTCAATTAATTCGCAAATTTTACGAAAATAGTCACCTTCTCGTCGCATTTTCTTGCTGCCCCTTTTCGATTACTATTACTAATGTTAATCGAAGGGAAATGCCTAGCATTCAGCCTGAGAAGACTTGGTAATAATTTTAACAAAATTGTTTTCGCGATACTTTTGTAATATTTGTCTTGTATTAACGTTTAGGTGATTTTCTTTGTTTTATACAAATGACACGAATTCCAAGCTGATGCGTCTAACGTGTGAAATGAAAACTTTCTATATCATTTGATAGTTTTCTTTATAGACTCGATAATTTTACGGCCATGTCAGCTGCGAATTGATGCGAATTCTTCACAATTTTAGTCGCTGTTAATACACAATGCAAGCGTTCAACGATGGACGACTACAGTTAGTATCAACAGGACAGTAAGCAATCGGTCACTTTGCTTTTAGCATGTTTCACGGAAGTATGTCGCTTCTAAACGTGATAATAATTTCTTCATTTATTGATTACATCTATTAAAAAACAAATGACATTATAATTTCATCTACAAAGACTAAGAGATCGAACCACAATCAATGTGCTTTTATTAATTATTCATTCTTTAATTTTAGGAATTTTATGAGTTTATTAATTATTAACTCCTTGATTGCTTTGATCAAGAAACGATGAACGACGGTCAGGTGGCTAACTGGCGGTTCTTATCCCCACTTTCCTGGTTGCTATCCCCTTCACTGTCTCGATTTCTCCATTGCGTCGAGAGTGTCGCAATATTCGCATTAGGTATACACATATGTGTATATATAAATTGTTGTCTCTGCTAAAGTCAAAGGAGAGTAATTTGTACGAGACAGAGTAGGAACTAATTTTCGTAATGGAGGAACTGATAGACTGAATAACTCGTGCTCGACCCGCGATGGGGAGAAAGTTTGCCACCTCTGCATTTGAAATATTGAGCCGGCGCACTTCATTGCCCTGAAATTCGTGAAAGTCGATTGGGTGATCAATGCTGGATTGCACCGTCAAATAAACAAATTCACGAGTCAGCGACCAAAGTGAATGACAATAGTGAACGAAGCCTCGAGTGCGGTGGACGTTTGGCACTTCGTGTTAACAGATATAGAGAGAACGTATCGTGATAAACATAATTTCTTTATATCGACAAGAAGTCCTGACCTATTCCCTTTGTGTTCATTAGCAAATTCCATCGAGTATCAACGCTCGTACTCACTCGTATACTTTCGATCGTACGTGGAGCGCGGCTGCAATTTCCAAAGGAAATCGCAACAGTCGATTCGAGTCAAGTGACACAACGATTGGAGTCAAAAGAATCGCAATACGGCGACACTTCGTCGATGAAACGATAAAACTGTAGTTTCCAGTCGTTTGACTCGTTGCTCGAGGGTGGAACAATCGGTTTGCAAATTAAACGTCGCCGCGGGGACCGGCTCCCCCGCCGAGAAGCTTTATCGCGGACCGACTCTCGGAAAAGCGACGTCGAAGGCGTATTAAACCGCGTATTAAAGCGACGATTCGCCCCGGCTTTCGCCTGGTAAATCCTCCGAGTAATTTCCCGTGGATGCGAACGTCGGTCGACGTTAGGCGATCGCACAATCGCAATCGATGAACGACCGTGGCAGAGGAAGACCGCGCGCCTGGCTTTCATCCGCCAGGGGATTTCCATTTGGTAGCCAGAGTTTCTCCGCGGAATTCTCGCAGTACAACGTAATTTAATGAACCGAGCCGGGGTTCGAAGCCAATTCGAAAAATCGTTGCGAACAACGGACGGACCAATTCCGACGGAGTGACTTAGGACAATGATCTTTCGTTACTTTAATTTTTAACGTGGCTAATGGAGCGAGCCATTTTACCAAAAAATACGGGATTTGTTTCCTCCACAAAGACCGGTAATTTATGATTTCGCGGTTGCAACCTCTTGATCGGTATCGCCTCGTTAATATCGATAACAAAACGATCGTTCACGACTTCACCACTTCGCCTCACGATACAGGGAACCGGTTACGAGAAAGAGAGAACGCTGTAGAGACCAACACGCGACGAATGCATTTAAAGGGGGGAGAAGGATGCAGCTTCGCATCTCGACGATTAATTTTCGTCGGCGAACGGAAACGAGCTACCGGTGTATTCCACCGGGGGGAGGGGAGGGGAGGGGAATGAGCGATTAAAATTAACGATGAATAGGCAGGTAACGGGGGAGGTAATAGAGAGGGAGCCGGGCTGCCGGGAATTTCGTAGTTTCGAGTTTGGACAAATGATGCACCGAGGAGATGGAGCCTCCTCGTTCGGTCTATATTCCTAGTCTAATGTAACTCCGTACGCGTGGCTTCCATTACTCAGCGAGCTTCGCCCGGGGTAAACGTCGCTCCTCGAGATTACCTGGCGCGCAGCGAGCTGAGCATCCATTTCGTTCAACCGCGGCATCGTCCTTCTCGTTACGAGGCCCCTTAACGTTTCACGCGGCACGCGGCAAACCGCCTTTGGATTGATTCGTCCGTTCGACAAATGGATTTGACTCCAATCCGAGAGTCGTTTCGACACTCGTCGCTGTTTCTCGAAACAACGTTCGGAATTTCAAATATTCGAAAATGTGTAAAAAAGTCAAGTGACGTACGAGATATCGAGGTCGGTGACCAAAGGAGAGGAAAATAAGAAAAGATTCGCGCGAAAGAACGTTTTTACAGATTGGAATTTTAAACAGGAGGGGGGAGAATGAGGGAAAAAAAAGAAGGTGAAATTGCTCGAATCCACTTTTCTGTAATTGAGTTCCAAATGAATTCGTTCCGTTGCCGCGGGGAAAGTTTCGAGCACGGCGCGATGTCCCGTCGTTCGCAGGGATGATTCAGCGTGGAACGGTGGATCCGCTTCGCGTGTCGCCGCGCCGCACCTCTCCTCTGCGCTTTTATTCAAAGTACAGGGATTAATTTATCACCGGTCGAAGCTGCGGCCGCTGCGTAAAGGGGACATTTTTCACTAGTGAAGTTTCTGTTTTGCCAGTGGGAACAAAAAGATTCACGTGTCGCGCGTGTTATCTTGGTCGGCCGGTGGAAATGAAAAAGCTACAATTTCAAACGTCCTCTCTCTCTTATTCTCCCTTTCCCTCCGCGTTTTCTTTTTTTTTTTTTTTTTTTTTTTTTTTTTTTCTTTGCTTTACACACAAGAGAGATGCTTTTTTTTTACGCATCCATCGGTTTCACGGAGGCTCTGTTCGGCCACCAACTGTGTTCGCTCCTAGCGAATTTCACGAAAGATCTTTCGGCTACACGCACCACGAACAAACAGCCGCTGGAGTAACAGATAACGCGAATCGATCGATATTTTCGTGTCACGAAATATCACGAAAATTGACAGTGAAAATCGTTAATAACCGCGTTACGGACGGAAAAATGCAGAAATTTAAACGATGGCTACGACGCGTGATAAGCTCATGTTGAAAACAAAGCAGACGATTGAAAATGCAGGAATTTCATCAAATATATTTTTGCACGCTTCTTAACGAATATATATGTGTGTAGAGCTTGTTTCAAGATTGAATTCCATCATCATACTGTGTACATCATCGTAATCAGTTGTTACAAATCTTCCAGTCTTCACCCAGAAATCTCGGCTGACGAGTCGAACGAAATCGTTATATCGTATTCCTGAGCTCGCTCTCGTGTTTTCGCGAATCCCGCGGGAGAGGCCGGGAAATCGCGGAGAAGCGAGCCCGTGTGCTGTATTCGAGCCAATGAAAAACCAGTCAGCCCGCTCTCTCTTGCCTTTTTTTACCCTGAAATTCAGCTACGCGAGTACCCACCTAGCCGGGACACTCGATTCGGCCCATTATGGATCCATCTTCTTGTCGTCGCGTAGAACTTCTCCGCTCCCGGCCATTGTTCGTTCCTCTCGTCCTTCTTTTCTTTCTTTTTCCTCTCCTCTCTCTCTCTTTCTCTCTCGTGTTTTCTTTTTTTCCAAGCGCCGCTTGTGTTTGGCGTGTGATAGATGGCGAACGACTCCATTAAACGGGAAGACGCTTCGTCGGCACAAACGCTGTCGAACTGTCCCGACGATTGATCCGTTTGTTAGGCCCACGGTGGCTCTGCTTTCGAAAATAGTAGAATCGTGAGAGTACGGCGAGACATTAATATCTTTTATCATCGCTGTATTGGGACTTTTTTGTTACTAGATAAATCATATAAATTAATAAATTAATAAATCACAATTATATTTACTTTATTAAACTACGTGAATAAAATACACCTATTTGACATTATTTTCACCTAGAAAATTTTTACCTACAAAATAATGAAAGTAACACACATGGATGAAATTTTACTTTATCGCGCTCCGTTATCTTCTTCGTACGCGTCACGTGACAAAAATACCCTTTGATTCGAAGGACAGAGTCAGAGGACCGGCGTTAAACCTCGTGTGACTCTCCCTGCTACGTATAGCAAGTGGTTTCCCAGGTCTCAATTCCTCGATGGATGGATTTAGTAGGAAATCGGACGATCTCGATCCACGGGGTTAATTACGTTCGCTGTTGGATAACGTCTAGCAACGTTTCGATAGCCTCGCCAACGAGATATCCGATATCACGGTACAGGGATCTCACAGCGCGTTGACACGAACTATATCGAACCCGGACCTTCGTTCTCGTTCAAGGTGATATCGGCGAGCGATATCGGCGACGCGCGTACAAACGGAAATTTCGTTATAACGTTCGACAATCGAAGCGATTTTTAATATAAATCGCGAACTAAAATCGATCAACTCGTGATTCTCGCGCGCTTGCCCATTCCTTTTCTTTGTCTTTTTTTTTTCTTTTCTCTTTTCTTTCACTCGCTAAAAGTCGAAACTGGTTTGAACGGGCGTTTGAAAGAACGAACGAGAGAACAACAGCGTGAAGTTGCGGAGCGATACATCAAACGCACGCGTTCTCTGTGAGCGAAGGAGAATTTCAAGTTTCGCAGCGACCGGGCGGAGGGAAGATTTATCGCACCCTCCCCCTCATCGCGTCGTATTTCATTTCTCTCTAACAACTTTCGCCACTCCGTCACAAAGAATGATTAAAATTTCCCCGCGGCGGCGTCTCGAAATTGGCTAACGTGGGTCGCCGCCAGCAGCAGTCTCAGTCGCGAGTTCAAGAGTTTCTTTCTTTCTTTCGAACTCTCGTTTTTTCTCTCTCTTTCTCTCTTTCGCGAGTGCATGTACGTTTCGCGGGTGAAAACGCGATTCGCGCCAGGCTGCGATTGACTGTACGGTTCCTGAACGATGTGACAGACGGTGATTAACGAGCCTTCTGCTCTTCGAATGAACACGTACACCGTAAGCGTACCTTTGGATTTGTAAGCTCGGTTGTTCACTCTCTTCGACTGCTTCGATTACAACACTGGGTTTCTTTCGTCCTTTTCGGACTAATTATTTGTCAGCAAAATATTAACAATATTGATAATTTCATTACGAGCGCGCTATATATATAAAACGTATTGGAGTAATCATGTATTAAGATACATAATACTCTAGCCATCGAGACGAGTTTTTTTCTTTCTTTTCTAACCGAGTAGAATTTTTTCTATTTGTACGGCAAGAAATTATTGTAATGAAAAATCTTTCTCTCGATCTATTGCAATCCGGAAAATACCGTCTATAGGTATAACTATCAAAGTCTTGAAAATTTGAGCTGGTTTCGTTTGAAAAATTGAAGTTTAAAAAATAGAAACATCCTACGCCCTTGTCAAAATATTACCAGGGAATTCAAAACATTTACATTTAATGCGAGATGTTTGTTTGATAAATTAAAGTTTGTTTCTAGGCCCTTGTCAAATTTTTACCAGAAAATTCAAGAAAGATTCTATTTCAAAACAGATTAACGCACTCCCTCTAGATTCTAGACCTCCAGTCAGAGAATGTATGCCGGAAAACACGCGACTTTTAATACCGGAGCCTCTCTGTCTGACTGTCTCCAGAGCGATTATTACCCGAGGACGATATCCTCGCGAGAGAGTTGCTCTCCCCCGTCAGTTGGCGAACAACGTCTCAAACTACCTGCACCCGAGACGAAGTCGGGTGCCGCTACTTGTAACTACTTTGATCTACTTACGTCTCCGGTCCGCGGATGGGTATCTGAGCGGTTGAGTGATTATGTGTCAGTAAACGGCTGGGTAACGAGGGAACACGACGCGGGAGAGCGAGCAGGGGATCGTCGGTATTCTAATTGGCTCGGCGAAAATTAGCAATCGTTAGTGGCTAATTGTGCCGGTGGGATTGCGGATTAGCATGTAATATCCCCGGCGATTGTTGCCGCGTCTTGGGGAATTGATCGGGGATGCAACCCCCTCGTTGAATATCCCCCCCGTTCTTTTATTTTCAGAGCGACGGCGCCAATTTCAAGGTGACTTCGTACAACTTTTGATATTCTCGACAATGTTCTCCATTCGTCTATTCAGATTGGAAATTTTAACCTACGTGGCTTGAATTAAATACAAGATTAATTATTAATTTAGAAATTGAAGAGATACTGAAAAAATTCCGAATACGGCGATGACGAAAGATATTAAGGTCTCGATAGACTCTCGCGCTATTACAACTCTCTATAGGTCTTCACTAGAGTTACGACTCGATTCTCTCTCTAATTTCCTCACGAACTGCACCCTCTCACGACTGACTATACTCTATCCGAAAACTTATTCTCCTAATCTTCGTCCTTCGTACATTCATACACACACACACACACATACAGAACCATACCCTCATAATTTAAGCCAGAGCTGGCACTCGCCCCTACTTTCTTGATCGCTAGCGCTACCCCCTCCACCATATCGATCTCCCCACTAGGAAAATCAACAGACTGAGAGAGTGGGGAGGTGTCAATGTAGACCGCAGTGGAGGGGGTAGCGCTAAGCGATCAGGAAAGTGGGGGCAAGAGCTCGGGAGCCGCCAGTTCGCCACCTCTGTTTTACATGTTAAAACTTGAGCGGCTGAAACAGACCTGATCTTCGCTATGACAGTCGCGTAAGTTGCGTAAACGACAATTGCCTCTCGAGCACAGGAAAAAGTTTTTCTCACCTCGCGGTATTGTTGGTTCTTTCAATTTTTATACAGTCTGAGAGACATAGGGGAATCGCTCGGAAGCTTCGCTCTCGATTGATTCACGACTTCTAATCCTAATGGTGCGTCGTTTCGCACAGTGTGGTCACGTTTCCGCGTTGCACGATGGTCAGATAAATCCCTCGTTCCTTCTCGATATCGCATCCTCTCCCAGACCTCGGCTAAACCACGATCGTGTCTCTTCGTCGGATTTTGGGGCTGAAAGCACGAAGGAACGAAGCGAAACGGCGGAAGGAGGAGGAAGGAATTGGATCGTGGAGGGAAGTTTACCCTCCGTACAAACCGTAGCCACTGCTGCCAGAATGCCGCCATGACACGCCGGGATTCCCGATTATTTATCGTTGACGCATCGCGATGAAAATTGCACGCGCGCGTCGAATAGTATCTTCCCTTTTGTTCCCCGCGCTGCCTTCCCGACCGATAAAAACCTCGCCGGGGAATTTAATGAAAAAACCTCCGCGAGAGAAAATCGAACAGCCTCGTTCAATTTCTGAATTATTGCTCGAATGTTTGCGCAACGGGGCGCACGCGACCGTTTCTGTCGGCGAATTTTCCGTGAATTTCTTTTCGCCAGCAACTCGTATTATTCCATTCGCCGGAATAACGTAGCTGCGTAGTTTGAAACAACGAGCACGCGACCGACGTCTGTTCAGACGTCTGGACAATGCATATCGTTATCAATTATTTCTCGTCGATGTTGTTTCGTCGTGACCAATGGAGATAAAGCAAGAGTTATCTCATCGCATGTTTTTTATGCACTCGATTGTGGCTTTCGAAGAAAATCGCTTATTGTCAGTGGCTTTGAAACAATGGAATTCTACCACGCCAGCGTAGCGAGTTTTATCTTTCACAGGAAAATTCTTTACCATTCGAACCGTGGTTAGAACTCAAAAGAGTGTGACTTTCAAAGAGTTATCATCAAATACGGTCAAAGTGCTGTGAAAAACTGAAAAACAGTGTTCAAAGTTACGCTAAAATGTTATTATCACATAATCATCTACTCGCAAATATTCGTAAGCTTGTAAGTGACGAGCGCAAAGCGTTAATCGTTCGATCATCGAGTCGAAAATCGGTCGGAGGAGAACAGCGAGTAGGTGAGACAGGCTCGCGAAGGTGAGGCGAGATCGCGCGCGAGTTGGAAGGTGACGCAGACACCGGTGTGTCTATGGTAACGGGGAAGAATAGCAGGAAACGTCAACAGGGGAAATACGAGCTCCTGTAATAAGAATTGCGAGATCGCTGCGCTCGCAGAGAACTCGTTTCCAGCCCCGGAGGGGTTGAGGTGTGGGGAGCGAAAAACAATTGCGGCAGCGATACGATGAAAAACAACGGCGACGCTGCCAGGCGAGGAGATCGGCCGTATTTTCGATATTCGCCCCGGTGAAAAATTGAATAGGATCCGATGTCGTCGAATTCGTGTTTCAATTTTCCGGGAAATCGAAAAAGCCGAGTCGAAAAATACGCGGAACGAGTCCGCATTCTTTCTCTCTATCTCTCTCTGTCTCTCTTTCTCTCTCGTTCGCTGCGCCGCGTGTTTTCTCTCGCGCAGTACTCCGTTCGTAATACGGTGAATTACGAACGTTGTCTACGTCGGGGCTGCGTGTTTTCCCCCGGGTGGGAGGTTTTTCCTCTGGCCCTCCGTCTCCCGTCTGTCATTTTTCCCAAGCCATCGAACTCTCCACGCTGCGCCGCGTTAAATGGCTAATTGATCACTCGCTCGCTACTAATCGCCGCACAAAGGTCGTCGAGCGCTTTATCGATCCGTGTTAAAAGTAAAAGCCACTTCCCCGAGCGGACCGTGGCGTAATTACTCTTGCCAGGCTACTCAAAACTTGAGCCGAGTGCCGGGCCGCCTCCGCGTGCAATTAAAGCGGCACCGGGGGGGCACTTGGAATTTTACAAGGTGCTCCTTGTGTTCTCCTTCCACTTTCCGATTCGAGTGGCCCCACTCGATGCCTCCAACTTTTGCAAATCACTGGATTTCACGAATCTTGCCGGACGAGTGTGATTTTTCGCTCTTCTCGCTCTTCTCGCTCTACTCGAGGTTGCTGTCGCGGCGTTTGTTGCACAAACGTCGTCGATGTCGCACAAAGGAGGAACGCAATTACAAAGAGGACCGCTAACGTATCTGCAAGGGGGCAAGGGGGTAAAAAGTTCAAGGAGAGCGAGTAACTGTGTACGTCGAGCGCGATTGGCTCTCGACGGTGGACGATAGGGAAGACAAGCGTGCTCGTTACCGGTTCTCTCTCTCTCTGTCTCTCTCTCTCTCGGATATCGCGACGAGGTACACCGACCCGGTACTGTGCTTTACGAGTCGCTTTCAGGAACAACGATAGCACGACGAAGCATTCCGGCGAAGGTAACGCGAAAACCATAACTCTCGGTCTGTTGCTCGCGTTTCCTTCCGACCGTAAAACCGATTTCCAAGCTCTGCTCGCGTCTATCCTCCGCGTGTCGCTATCGATCATTGAAAATCCACGATCCAGCCAGGAGTCCGTTCAACTCCGCCGTATCTTTCGCTCCCTCCGACAATTCTTAACCTTTTACGTTCTTGCGCTTCTTTATCTTTTGCACGGGTCTTAAGTTAGGTTTTGGGTTAGGCCTCTGGTAACATTTTGACAAGGACGTTCTCTTCAGACTGAAAATCTGACTCTGAATTTTTTGAATTGCCTGGTAACATTTTGACAAGAGCCTAGAATGTTCTCTTTTTTTTTCGACAGATAATCTAGCTTAACTTGACCTAATTTTTCAAACCTTAAATTTTTTGAGAGATTGTACAGTTATATCTGTGGCCGGTCTTTTCCGAATTGCAAAGATTTTTCGTTATATAATAATTTCGTTTGGGAAAGCTTCGGGATGTAGGATCTTCCAAGAATTTATCAAGTCAAAAGTCACTTGGAACAGAAGGGAGGGATATTAAATTTTGCTTTTTAAAAAACTAAGGGAAATTGATCTAGATATTGACTAAATTATAATAATAATTCTGAAAATCCTTGAGCTACTTTCAATATTTTTATATCTCGTATTATTCTTTTTATTTATTATCAAAACTTGCTCTACGCACTACCAGTGTATTTTGTGTTTCTCGTGCCTCGAAACGTTATTCTCTAAAATTCGAGAAAGTGGTCGCCTAACTAACTACGTAAGCAAGAGTATACTCATTGGCAGTTCTTCGCCAACAACGTTTTCCAGAGGCGTGCAACACGTGGCGCGTGACAGCCACGATACATAGCGGAATTTCTCTCTCCTACTTTGCCTCTGTGTCTCTCTCCTTCACCCTTTATACGAGAAGCTATTAACTGAAATTTGTGGCAGCGCCGTAACTATCACGACTTGAATATTGTAATAGTTGTATCGGCAATTGCCGGCGCTATCTACGCCCCGGTGCAGGCGGAAACGGTAACGCGGTCGCTGGCTTGTAACTTGGCTGCAAAGGTTGCAGTTTGTTGCATCGGAACTACGCTTACGAGCGAATATCCGTTGCCGTTGATTTCGCGCATACATTTCCTGCATCTCGATCGGATATACACATATATATATATATATATATATATATATATATATATATATATATATATATCTCGCGAAATTGGATCGCGCCGTTACGCCATCTGTGTTTCGATGCCATCTGTCTTGCGTTAACGTTAAAAAACGCGACCTCGAGTTTTTACAGTTCGAAGGGCATTTCGTTTCCTCCGCCGCTTCGCTAATATTTCTCTGGCCATCCCTGTTCATCCCTTTTCACACGCGAGCAATTTTGCGTTGTGTAACATCTTGTTTCGCCAGTTAACTGTGTTCGACGTGTATACTCGTCGTGTAAAATCAAAAATTACCATTTACTATAAAACCTACAAATTCCAACGAGACGCAATAAAAATGTCATTTGGCGGCATGTCCATTTTATATTAAATAAAACTGCTATGTATTTTATAAAAAAAATAAAAGTTTGATTATTCTCTTTGATATATCGGATATTCCCCGATACAGTGTATCACTTTTTACAAAACGAGTTGATTATTTTCCCATCTTGCATCTGGTATTCCACGAAATTGTTTTGCGTACTTTACTGTGCGCGTGCCGCCGGGGAATTTTCCGATAACAATTTATATTATTTTAAAATGAGTGAAGCCCCTTAATAGACTTGCGAGGTGCCACTGTTTGTGTCATAGCTTGAATTGAAAAACACCACACTCAAAAATCAATTGAATTTCTGAGTATTGCTTTACTTTTCTCGTAAAATTTGTAATAACATGAAATATAAATGGTATAAAATTGCAAATAATATAAATAATATAATAATATAAATAATATAAAAATATAATAGGAGCATTTGCACCTGCAACGTTCGACGTCATTGCTTGATTTTAATTACGCATCCCGCGATTCGGATTCGTAATTATGACGGAGGCAAATCTGTAATTGAAGACAAATCAATCGGCGGCTCGGCCGTTACCCATTCACGGGTTTCCTTTCTTCTTGGAGGCTTGAACTGGCTCCTTCCGCCGGCTTGCCGCGATTCTGCCGGCCCTATCAGCGCCCGCTCACCGCCGCCAATTGACGATAACTGCGAGTTGTTGGCCGAGTTGTTGCCCCGATAAAGGTCTTACGGGAGCACTTCCACCAACGGTGGATCGTTCCGTGAGTCACGCTTTCTCTACGACGCGACACGACCAATCGATGTCGAGCAACGACGCGGAGAAAAAAATGTCGGGACACCTAATGGGAATTTACGTTCCCCGCCAGCTTCCTTTCAACTGTAATGTACCTTGCTCTGAGGCCAGCGAGTCGGTACTTTATCTAAAGTACTAATACTGCGAGTACTAATAATCTAAATTGCTCGGCCGAGGGAGAGAAATACAGGGAGGGAAGTGAGTCACGTAAGACTGGAAGCTGAAATACTTTCGATTAACGATTAATTATGTTCAGAGATGTTTTAGACGAAAGTTTTATATGATTTTTCAGCGTTTCTCCTTTCTTCCAGTGAAATTGTATATTTTTCGATACGATTATTCTCGAGTCATCTCGTTATTTTCTGTGAAAAAGAAAGCACCACTAGTTTAGAAGATATTCTAATTAAAATGATAATTTGAATTAAACCGGAACCGCTAGTTTGGCAGACATTTTAATCAAAATAATAATCTTAATTAAAATAAATGTGTAATGTTTATAGGATATAACACAACAAGCAACATTAATTGTAATAATAACAGTAATTAGTATTACTAACAAGAAAACCAAATGAATGTCTATTTCACTATTATTACAACAGTTATTACAAAAAGTGCTGTCAAACTTGCCGTCCACTGACGTCTGCGCACTTTTGTAATCTGAAATAATTAGAATTAGAATTTTACATTGACATCGGTGAAATTAATGGCTACAAAACTAAAAAAAAAAAGGGGGCACAAATCTGATGAACGAGGATAATCTGACATCTGAAGAGCATAAGAGACTGAGCAAAGAAATTCGACTTTGAACAAGCTACATTTTCTAGTCGGAACACTTCCTGAACTAATGCTTTTTCCGTACAAAATGATTTAATACTTTCTTTTTTTTCGACCTTCAAACGCCCTAATTACATCAATCAACCCCCTTCGAAACCATTCAACTTCTCTCTAATTGTAAAACATTTGTTGATGCAATGAATCCTTTCGAAAACATTTGAACGTCTAGCCTCGAGTGACTCGATCCACGGTGAAAAATGAAATTGTTCGACAGGGAACGAAACGTACGTAGGGGTGAAAATCGTTAGGGAGATGTTTTTCCTTTCTTTCTTTCCGAGAATTTAACGGCCGCGTGAATAGCGTCCGGCGCAATTTCGTCAGCTGTATATCTCGTAAACGCCAGGGCCGCGGAGTTATATCGGGAGGACGACCGCTGGTGATACGAGCAATTAAAGCGATTTAAAGCGATTCAGTTGCGTCTGTCTCCCGTCTCTCTCGAGTAAATTCGAAACCGGGTCGAGTTCAACTTCGCGAAAGAGTCGCGTTTCCATCTTGCGTTTGCCTGTCCTTTATTCCGTTCCATTTTCAGTAGAAAAGTCCATCTAGTATAATAATCTAGTATAAATATCGAGCGAAGAGCGAAGGTTGTCTTGTCTTCTCGATCGTTTCGGATGTGTGTGTGTGTGTTTTTTTTTGTTTTTAACGAAAAAGAAACAGTCAAAAAATTAATCGTTCACAAAGCTACACTCTGTTTCTCGCGCCGTTTAGGGTTTAATTCCTAAGAGAAACGGAATTTTCAAACGGTGTACACTCGAACAGTTCGAAGCCAGAGGCCCAGAGAGACTCGTCGCGAATTCCGGGTGTACGCCACTCGGAAATTCTCGTCGTTTCGTTTCGCGAAAAAGACGTTAAACGTTATTTTCATTCGTCGCGCTGCAAAAACGAAGAGCGGACGTTTACTGGTCCAGGGATGGGAAACACGACGCACGCCGCGTCGGGCGGAAATAAAAGACAATGAGACACGGAGTGGTAGGTTGGTGGGAACAGCTCGGGAGCACCTACGAGCGAATATTCGAGCGTATATTTTTCGCGACGGCGAGTCGACCGACGAGTTTCCATCGGATCTAACGCGAAAACAAATGTCCCCCGCGTTGCCGAAGACGGTGAGGAAGGTGGTGGAGAACCGACGCACAACGGAAGCAAAACAACGGACATCCGCGATGGGAGGAAAAAAGAAGAGAGAAAGACAGGGGTTGGGGGAGGGTTGAAAGGACAGATAGAGAACGGTGGAGGAAGAAAGCTGCTCGTCGAGCACAATTCCTTTTTACTCCTACACCGAGGTCTTCGTGCTTGCTCCGAGGCAAAACTAAGAGGGACCAGAGCCCGGTCGCGACATTTTTCCTTCTCTTGAAATATTATGCACGAAGCTCATGGTGGACTGCCAGGATTTAAATTACCCGAGTCTCTCTCGCTCCGCTCCGTCGTAACTGTGGTATTCCATAGAAATTGCCTTTATTACGAACAGCCGTGCACTCCTCCTCGTGATTCTACCTGCCTCGCCGACGTAACTTCGTAAACATCCGGGTGTTTTGGCTACGAAATTACGACATTTGCTCTCTGCGATCGGCACAGCTTACGTGCACAGCACGTCGGAGGCAGTGCGGCGCGATTGAAATTGGCATTTGTGGAATCTTTCGGTCGACGGAATAACTCGCAATCGTTCTCACCTTTTCTCTTTCAGCACGATCGCTGTTCGATGAAATTGACGCGTGATTCTCGAGAGCCGATCGTCTTGCTTTGTATAGATAATTCACGTGGGTTTTTTTACAACGAACGTCGATGTGGACCAAGGCCATCGGAAGGGTGCATCGATAGTGCTTTGCGAACGATTAGAGGGAGGGAAAAGCGCGACGGGGTAGAAACAAATGGTCGCGAAATTGAAAATGCGGCCAACGACGACGACCCGACGTTGTGATTAAGTGCCGCGTGGAATATTTATCGCGGGCGATTATAAATTCTTAAAGGCCGTTCCGACGCGAATTCAGCCGTAAGATAAAGTTGGCGCGCAGGCTGCTCCGTTTATCTCCATCATCTATCATTTCTTCATCGTCGCAAACAGTAAACTGAAATTAAAATGCCAAGGATACTCAACTTTCGACTAATCGCGCAGGGTCATTGTAATATCGACATTTTCGCGGTCACATTGAAAGTGGATATATTCTCATCTCTCGTATTATTCCCTTATCATAACTCCTTCGTTGAGTTTTCTTTATACTTCTTTAAATTAAATTTAAAATCTGATTTGAAATTCCACAGTTTTGCAATTTACTTTTTCTTTTAAATCGAGACCTTGTACATCTCGATATTATAGGTCATTGATCATTTAACCCCTTTTCGCTGGCAACTGGTTCGCGGACCATAACGAGTGACCGAACCCGTATACAATAATTCGTCGCTTTATTTTTCCTTTGAACTCGTCGGTACGATATCACTGAATAGAAATTATTAACAAGTAATAAACTTATCATTTGTTTTGCCAAGGTTACATTTAAATATGTTGCAATTTGGGACAAACAATTCTCGGCGTGCATGGCACGTCATTCCAGTGCAAAAGGTTAATACTGCGAACGCGTGCGTGCTAACAGCGACTTTATGCTTCTCGACGTCTATATTACGTAATGTTTATGTTTCAAATAATGTTGACAGCTAGTTTTTATCACTATTTAGACTCTCACTGATGCTAATTAAATGTTAGTGAAACGTAATGTAGACATCCACTCGTCCAAAATCATAAAGTCGCTGTTAGCACGCACGCGTCCATAGTGTCAAACGATTAAGAAACTTTCCTATGACAGCCACCGACAAACTTTCCTTTCCACTCTGTACAATATCTCGTAAATATTAGGTAATCTTTATATTTCAAATAATGTTGACAGCTAGTTTTTATCACTATTTAGACTAATGCTAATTAAATGTTAGTGAAACGTAATGTAGACATCCACGCGTCCAGAATCATAAAGTCGCTGTTAGAACGCACGCGTCCATAGTGTCAAACGATTAAGAAACTTTCCTATGACAGTCACAAACAAACTTTCCTTTTCGCCCTGTACAATACCTCGTAAATATTACGTAATCTTTATATTTCAAAGATATATTAACAGCTAGTTTTTATCATTATTTAGACTCGCACTGATGTTAATTAAATGTTAGTGAAACGTAATGTAGACATCCACGCGTCCAGAATCATAAAGTCGCTGTTAGCACGCACGCGTCCATAGTGTTAAACGATTAAGAAACTTTCCTTTCCACTCTGTACAATACCTCGTAAATATTACGTAATCTTTATATTTCAAAGATATATTAACAGCTAGTTTTTATCATTATTTAGACTCGCACTGATGTTAATTAAATGTTAGTGAAACGTAATGTAGACATCCACGCGTCCAGAATCATAAAGTCGCTGTTAGCACGCACGCGTCCATAGTGTTAAACGATTAAGAAACTTTCCTTTCCACTCTGTACAATACCTCGTAAATATTACGTAATCTTTATATTTCAAAGATATATTAACAGCTAGTTTTTATCATTATTTAGACTCGCACTGATGCTAATTAAATGTTAGTGAAACGTAATGTAGACATCCACGCGTTCAGAATCATAAAGTCGCTGTTAGAACGCACGCGTCCATAGTGTCAAACGATTAAGAAACTTTCCTATGACAGCCACCGACAACCTTTCCTTTCCACTCTGTACAATATCTCGTAAATATTAGGTAATCTTTATATTTCAAATAATGTTGACAGCTAGTTTTTATCACTATTTAGATTCTCACTGATGCTAATTAAATGTTAGTGAAACGTAATGTAGACATCCACGCGTTCAGAATCATAAAGTCGCTGTTAGCACGCACGCGTCCATAGTGTCAAACGATTAAGAAACTTTCCTATGACAGCCACCGACAAACTTTCCTTTCCCCTCTGTACAATACCTCGTAAATATTAGGTAATCTTTATATTTCAAATAATGTTGACAGCTAGTTTTTATCACTATTTAGACTCTCACTGATGTTAATTAAATGTTAGTGAAACGTAATGTAGACATCCACTCGTCCAAAATCATAAAGTCGCTGTTAGAACGCACGCGTCCATAGTGTCAAACGATTAAGAAACTTTCCTATGACAGCCACCGACAAACTTTCCTTCCCGCCCTCTACAATACCTTATAAATGAAACGTTCGATATGCAAACTTTGATTTACGTCTTGCACTTTCCACCAACGTGGAAGAAACGTGGTCTCGCTTGCCTGCAGAAAGGGCCACGCTCATCGTTTCCCTCGTTCATCCTCGATGGATCGCCCATCGATCTCCGGTGACTAAACGTCGATTTACATCGGCGCGCGTAACACGCTGGTGGATGCGGTGCGTGATATATATCAGCCGCCTGGCTGCTAAAAGTTAGAGCCGGATCTCTAGTTTGGTTGTACGGCACGATATTCATGGGGCATTAAATGGAAATCATGACTTTACGCGTGAGCCAGCAGCTCTACGGGGAACAGCTCGCGGAGGCAAGCTACCCGATCTACGTCGTTTTACTTACAAGCCGCGATCGTTTTATAAATATTTAACGGGGTCGTGCTTTGCCATATTCTCCTTGCTCGTCCCTCCTTCCGCAAGATTTACCTTCCCCTCCTTACCCGAAACGACACGCTTGTTCGTTGATAAATTCTTCCCGGAGAATGGTGGCCACTTACGTACGCGTATGAATAAAATTTCGCGCGTCCTTTAACCGACGAATCAAACTTTCCACCGCCACGGGAAACTTTCCCTCCCGTGCGTATCGTACGAGACGTTTTGTCGTAAAATTTTTTCACGCGATACTCTGCCGTCACGGCAATAAAGTTTCACGGCGACGAAGCTCGAGTTGAACTCGAAATTTTTTCATTACGACACGCGCAAACACAACAAAAATCACGAGAATATCTGCGATTGTTGGAATACTTCGGCGAGCCATCGTGTACGTTAAAGGACAGCGATTCCAGAGATTCCATTATTTCATAAAGGAAAGAGTTGCGTGCTTTGTACGAGAGCGGAAATTCCGATCTGTTGGCCGATATTACACGTCTTCTCCGGGATCCTCCTGGGCCCCCGAACGCTCCTCCTGGTTGGTTGGTTGGTTGGTTGGTTCCGGCGTGCCAGAATTCGTGTACGTAGGTACAGTACGTTTCGCTCGGGGAAACGGCCGACAATAGGGAGGGAGCGACTCTGTATTCGACTCCGGTCCGCGTTTTCAGAAGGATTCTTCGGATATTGAAAATCCGAGAATGGAAAGTATCCTTGATGGAAGACGGAGGGAAATTCGCCGCGGAGTCAGCGTATCCGGAGTGTGTTGCGGAGCGTGGCGAGTTATCAAGGTGGGACACCCTGAGTCAAGCTCCCTCGGGAATTCCGTTGGAAAACCGATGAAAGGGGACGCAACCGGTGCATGAAAAAGGATTATATCACCGAGCCGGTCTAATATCCCTCTGTATCCTGAAATGTACGTGTAGTTGCATTCGGTATGGTCGCGTATGAAAGGGCGACTCAACGAAATAGGTCACCGTGGATACGGAATACTCGGCGACCGAATTTTCGGACCAGACCGTTCCCCACTTTAATACTCACTCCCCTTTCAACCGTCTTCCTTTCATTCCGGCCAATCTTGTTTCTCCATTGAAGAACAAATCGAGGGAGCTTGTTTCCGCGTACGACTCTCGGTCTCTATTCGAGACCAAGTTGAGACTGCCGTGTAACGCGGCAAAGATATTGCGGCTACAGTTTTCGTACAATCTGTATAATAAAGTACAGGAGTTCTCCGTGTTCAAAAGTTAACTCTTTGCCTTTAAACGTTTCTTAAACGTATCATCTACCAGCAGTTTATTTACAAAGTATCAGTTCAATTGTTAAATATTGATAATTATTAGATATTGAATGAGTATTGGGAATAGTATCGTTGAAATGGTATTTAACGCGAAATTTTTCTTGATTGTGTCGTTAAATTTTAACGAGGTCGTTTAAATTTAAAGTAATTGTCAACGCGCATTGCTAGAAAAAATTATAATATACAACAAGAGTTTCAATCTGTGGAAAAATAATATTCTCTGCCATTTTTCAAACTTTCGTTAGAAATCTAGTTTATGTGAATTATTTATTATTATTTAAAGCAATTGTCAACGTGCATTGCTAGATGAAGTTATGATATACAAGAGTTTCAATCCGTGGAAAAATAATATCCCCTGCCATTTTTCAAACTTTCATTAGATTTCTAGTCTCTTGTCTGTTGACTTTAAAATTTCTTCCTTTTGAAATTCTTTTGCTTTTTTTACATAGTGGTTATAGCTTTCATTCCAGGCTATTCAGATATTAGACTATTATACTGTCGCATCATACAACACTAAATGTTCTAACGACTAACGAATAAGGATCGAGATTACAAAAGATTACGTCTCAATTTTTTGTAGTTGATTATGATAAATTTGTATAATTATTTCTTTCGTTAAATATAAGAGACTCTATTATATACTTTATTACATTCTTTTGTTAAATATAAGAGACTCTGTTACTTTATTACTATAAATAATAGGTCATAGAAATCATAAAAAATAAAAATTGTCAGAGCAATAATCACTCCAAACGTGTTACTTTAGATTATTCACGTTGTGAAAATCCTTGCACAATACCCGATTTCTTGTAACGCGAGTTTCTATATACAACAAAACTCTTTCGAATATATTTCTCTTTCGAAATTGCACAGAAGTTATTACCTATCGACGCGACGATAAATATTGAATAGCAATATTCTAAGAATAACAGTTACGATCTGGACACTGAATTGAAATCACTATCGACACAATTTATTATTCATAGTTATCATTTGCAAGTGTTCACATATGCGTGAGTGTGCTTCGGCTCGTAAATATTTCTCTCATTCCTGACCTTTCGTAACTCCAAAGAATTACGGAACATTGTCATATATTTGAATTCGTCTTGACAGCCGCTTTCGCATGACAAACAAAAGTAACGTTCTGTACGTTAAAAAATAAAAAATCACTCCAACTTCGTGAAAAGTTTTGTAAATGTGAAACATTGTTACCATAGTAAACCGTGTAACTTTGTCCTCTGCCATTTTTTCTTTCTTCTCGTTTACCATTTTTCCAAGAAAAGAATAACTGGCGCGAACACCATGTATAACGCATCACTTTCACTTGTTCGTCTTGAATAAAATAATACGAAACTCTCCATTTACTATCCGGATGCGGGAGGACCTTTCGTCTTTCGGGATTTCTCGCAACATTCGACGAAATTCCAAGGTGAATGGTTTTCGCGACCGGATGCAAATCACGCGCGGCACGACGTGATAATTTGCTAATCGGCCGCGCGTTCGGCATGCAAAAATCGAGTGGGTGGGAAGGTTAGGCGAGTGCCTAGCGCCGCGCCGATGCGCTGGTGTTTTCTCTCTTCGTCGTTCACGAAACTACGAAATGCAAATTCACCGTGGAATAACGGGCCGAAAACGCTCCGCGGTTATACGATGCGCAATTTATACTAATACGACCGAGCACGATCGTGGCACAGCGTGGCAAATTACCGAGCAACGGCGTAACGCTGGTAAGCGCGTTATTAATGCAAACTCCGCGATATTATCCAACTTTTCGAGTATCGGCCATTAGTTCTCGTTTCCCGGCCCGTCCTGTTCCTTACTCGTTCGTCGGCCATTTTTGCCTCGTAAATCCTCATCAGCCTGACCGGACACGGTAAAAGCGAATTTCGTTCTCTCTCTCTCTCTCTCTCTCTCTCTCTCTCTCTCTTTATAAATCACCAATTCCATCTGATTACGCTTCCGACGACGGATAATACCGTGCCTGTCCATTCTCTCGACATTGGGAATATTTACGCGACCGAGCGTCGCGTGTTTCGTCGAAAAATTTTTTAACTTCGAAGCTATCGATGGAAAGATGAAAGAAACGAAGCTCGCTACGCGAGTTCTGAAATAATGGCTTTTTCATTTACAGATTTGTCTCTGTTGCAATGAAATGTCAAAATATTCAGTCGAATTCACGTGATACACACTCATTGAGCGTGAAAAGTTGAAATACTATAGTTTGGAAAATAGGTTTTGAGACGGGGTTGCAAGCCTCGGTAATCTTCAGAGTTTTGGGTGTGAAAATTTAGTGCAAACGTGCTTCATTGAAATTTCAACGCTAATGAAATTCCAAAAAACAAAATTATTATAAATATCATAAATTTTCTAAATTTATATATATTTTATAATATTATAAATTTTAAATATAAAAATATTGCATGTAAATATTATTATAAATATTATAAGTTTATATATATTATATATAAATTTCAAAATATTCAATAGAACGCGCACAAAAGTTTATTGGGTGTAAAAAATGGAAATATTATAGTTTGGAAAACAATGTTTGTGCACGCGGTTTTGAAACAATCAGGCAATCTTCAGATTTCTCGGTTTGAAAATTTACCAGTGCAAACGCGACACTTGTGCTTCATGACAGTGCTAATGAAATTTCAAGATATTCGATAGAAGAACACACACAAACGCCACATACACACGCACACACAAGCGCGCGCAAGAGGTTCAGTCGAAATATCGTTTGTAGTTTGGAAAATAGGGTTGTGCACGCGGTTTCGGGGTTGGAGAAGTTGCAAACAGAATTATCGGAGCAAACCCCGAAGGCGGTCAACCGGTTTTCCCTCGGAATCGACGACCCGACACCTTTCAATATCAACATCCCTCCTCCTTCCTTTTAGCCAGCCCCGAGTCGAGTTCGACCTCGTGGCCCCGAGCCTCGTGACGTGGGCCACGTCAGCCGTAAATCCTTTGGCGGAGACAGGTCGCCGCGGTTGCCGGTGAATAGGGCCCCCCGGGGCCCCGTTCGATAAATCATCCCGCGGCTCGGATCAATCGCGGCGGACAACAACGTCGGTAAATAACGAATTACGCGGTATTCAATTTGCTCGCGGCGACCAACGTCTGCGTTCGACCCTGCCGCGCGTCGATCGACCCGTCTGGCAATTCCGGATCCGTTTCGAAACCACCGGTCATCATCGGCTGTCTCGTTACTCTTCGTTAGCGTTTGCCTGTCGGAGGCAGAGAAAGCTAAGTAGATTTTGTCGTACAGCACGGTTACTTTCGATCTCTCTGACAAAGGTCTCTGCAACGACATCCAATCTCTGCGTTACGTCTCGTTCGAGTTTCTCCCACGTAGGAGAGAATCGTTGTCCAGTTGAAACTAGCGGCGAAAAGTCAAGAGTAATTACGGTGTTCGAACAGGGGAGAGGTGGTGCTCTACTGGACGCCACTCGGTTTCAGTCCGGCGACGTCAGAGCGAGCAAAGAATCGAAAGATCTTGGCAGAAGAACAAAGAACGAGAGAGGGAAGGATGAAGGGTCGACCCTGAAGAGATCAGGCCTGGCAAGGCCAGCGTAGTCCCGTTGCAGGGTCGCAGAGGGAGCAACGGGGGAGGAAAGGTCGTCAGCCCCGTGAAAAAGGGGTCGAGGCCTGCGAGCAGCTGAAAAGCTCGGTCACAATAGGTTGCCTGCAAAGCTCTGGTTCCAGGGGGTCGGAGGCGGAGGAGGGTGGCGGAGGAAGTGGCACGAGCATGTGCTGCGTCCTTCAAGGTGCCGAAAGGGTGTTCCCCTCGAACGGGGGGAAGCACGGGGCGGGCACGGGCGGCAACAGGGGTGTAGGCACCTCGGTTGGTACCCAGGACCTACCCCTCGAGTCACTCTGGGCGGCTGGTCTCGACGAGGGTATGGGATTCCCTCAGAGATGTTCCTATGCCAATCATCACTCCACTCTCGCGAATACTGCCATAAGCCACGCGTCCACCAACCCTGAGGATCTCTGGAAGGAGAGGAACCTCTCTTACAGGTAGAGACTCATACCCAACTCCTCATTTTCACAACACACAGGAGTACGTCGTGATGCAACCAAGAAAGAGAGAGAGAGAGCGGAACGGGACTTCTCTTTTTTGGTTCCATCACGAGTGTTCCTGTTTCGCGTAATACATCGTCGATATGTATAACAACCCCACCCCTCCCCCCTAGAACTCCGACAACTTCCACCGGGATCGACTCGTCGATCACGGACGAGATATGGACGTCCGCGAACGAGGCGAAGTTTTTTCGCACGTCGACCACGTCGACCGGTATCGGATCGTCGTTGAACCTGCACGAGAACAATCGGTCGCTGGAGTCACGCGACGGCGACTTCTACTCCACGGACATCGAGGACTCGAAAGACACCTATCGAAGAGTCTTTCCCAACACTCCGACCACATCGGGCCTGGGTTCCTCGTCGGATCGGCAATCCGTGGAAACGCAACGGGGATCGAAGGATCTGCCGGATCATCTGTGGGCAGCGGCGATGGAGGATGGTTTCTCGCGGTTCAACGCCATGAAGTCGTTGCAGACGATCACGCGACAGCCACGGCCAAACCACGACTGGGTGAAGACCGAGAGAATCTCGAGGTTCACGAAGCATCGGACCATCAGCCAATCGCCGCAGAGAGAGGAAGAGATATGGACGTCGAAGCTGAACGAGAGCAACGTGTCCGGCTACGCGACCGACAGGATCAACGCGCCGCACAAGTGTCACCATCAGACGAGGCGAAGCTTCTCCACGTCGGTCGTGGCCGATCTGGCCGTCACGCCCGACGGGTCGCAGCAGAGCCTCGGCAGCGGCGAGTTTTTGGTGAGTCACCCGTCTCTCCTCTCTGTGTTGTTGTCTCGATGTTGCACTGTAGGATATACCGCCGTAGAATCTAGAATCCCCGTAACCTGAAAATTTTTTTAACTAAACGTTCCAGATCGATTGGTTCTCGAATCGTTTTTAATTCAATCTTGCAGTAGACTTTTCGTAACGATTTGTCTACATCTAGTGAAAATTTAGATTAACAAATGTCTCCTCCATTGGAGAAATCTAGATTCACCGTAACCTGAGAATATTTGAAACTAAACACTCTAAATTAAATAGATTTGGGATTATTTTTAGTGCAATTTTGCACTAGATTTTTTCTAACGACTTGTCTACATGTATTAAATTCACTAATGTCTTCTCATTAAAGAAGTCTCGGTAATCTAGAACTAAACATTCTAAATCAAGTAAATCTGGGATCATTTTTCGTTCAATTTTGCATTAGACACTTTCTAACGATTTATCTACATGTAGCGAAAGTTTAAATTCACGAATGTCGAAATTGAAGAGATGCGGAATCCCTGTAATCCGAGAATTCTTGAAACGTTCTAGATCAAATAGATCTGGGATCATTTTCAGTTTAATCTCGTATTGGATCTCTCGTAGGGATTTGCCTTGATACGTTTCGGAACTTTAAATTCACGAAGAACATAAGAGTTCAAAAATTCGCGAAAAAGATTTAAGAATTTAGGAATTTAGAAGTTTCCTCGATGAAGAAGTCTAGAATCGCCGTAACCTGAGAATTCCAGACTAACTAAACTCTCTAAATCAAAGAAATCTGAAATTATTTTTAATCGTACAAATTTGTCAGCACGTAGTGAAAATCTTAAATTCACGGAGAACTTGCGAATTTAAGAAGTTCAGAAATTCGCATGGAAAATTTAAGAATTTAAGAATTTAAAAGTTTCCTCGATGAAGAAGTCTAGAATCGCCGTAACCTGAGAATTCCAGACTAACTAAACTCTCTAAATCAAAGAAATCTGAAATTATTTTTAATCGTACAAATTTGTCAGCACGTAGTGAAAATCTTAAATTCACGGAGAACTTGCGAATTTAAGAAGTTCAGAAATTCGCATGGAAAATTTAAGAATTTAAGAATTTAAAAGTTTCCTCGATGAAGAAGTCTAGAATCGCCGTAACCTGAGAATTCCAGACTAACTAAACTCTCTAAATCAAAGAAATCTGAAATTATTTTTAATCGTACGAATTTGTCAGCACGTAGTGAAAATCTTAAATTCACGGAGAATTTGCGAATTTAAGAAGTTAAGAAATTCGCGTGGAAAATTTAAGAAAAGGATTTAAGAATTTAAAAGTTTCCTCGATGAAGAAGTCTAGAACCACCGAGTAGCCTGAGAATCCTTGAAACTGGACGTGTTCTAGAGTGTTCAAATATATCCGGGATCATTTTCAGTTCAATTTCGTTTCACTGGATCTCTCTCGTATAGGGATTTGTCTACGTAGCGAAAATTTAGATTCACCAACATCTCCTCAATGAAGAAATTGTTCTCTATCGCGAGCGGCTGATCGCGGCTCATCCTATTTAAGTCGAGGTCACGTGATTCATTCAGCTAATCAATGGCCGGCCCCGCGAAACCGAGCTGGAAACTGATCTCAATGAGACTCGCTCGGCCGTAATAGACGGGGCGAGTAAGTGTTTCTCGCTCGTGCCCACGCGTGATCCAATTGCAATTTCGAGAAACGCATCGAACCGTCGTATATATATATATATATATATGTACGTTACGTATATTTCGTACGAGCAGTTGGACAGGCTGGACAGGCTCGTTTCGTGCCACGTTTTGTTGCAACGTGCAACACGGGAAAGTCGATAATTTGCGGTTCATCGGAACGTCCTCGATCCGCCGTGAAATGTGGATCGGCTGTCACCTCGAGTCAGAGACGAGAATGACCCCGAAAGCCACGGGGCCTCGCCACCGGGAAAAATCAATGCTGCCAACCTGTTGCCTCGAATTATCGTTCCGAGTGAATTTTAACCGAAGGCGCTGCACTCTCCCTCGCGTTTCTCGCCTTTCTATCTCTAATTGTGCTCGCTCTCACGGACATATTTCCATTTGTCTGTTCTTATATATATATATATATATGGAATATATGTGCGTGTGTGTGTATATATATATTTAGGATATATGGGACGAGGAAAATTTGAGAAATTGCTCAGAACTTCTTTGCCTGCTGCGTGTTTGAGTCAATTGTTGCAGCAAAGACCAGGCCTGGTAATGTGTGTTTCGGCCGCCAAAATTTGAGACTTAAAATGTTAGAGTATGGTTGTGTGTATGAGTGTGCGAAGGAGGACGAAGGTTCAGGGAGACATGAGAGAAAGAATCGAGTCGTGGTCGAGTGAAAAACTATCGAGAGAGTAGCGAGTTGCGATAACGTGAGAGTTTAGCGAGATATCAATATCTCTTGTCATCGCTGTACTCGGACTTTTCTGTTACTTCCTAATTCTGTTGGATGTCCGTGTAATGGAGTGAACACGCTTACAATTTAAAAGAGTTTATTCCCTTACAGTCGTGGTCGTGTATGAAATAGAATGATATCGAATGATTTGCAATGTTCAATGCTCTTGAATATGATGTAGAATGATTTAGAATGTTTGAATGCTTTTAATGATATAGAATGTCTCTATAATGATTTAAAATGTTTTATGCTATCGAATGTCTCTAAAGCATGTCCTTGTATATATTTGGTTGTCATCAGGAGCATAGATGACCAACTATTGGATCTTGCTCTTATGACTAATTATTCACAGTCCACTTTTATGTGGACTGTTGCTCATTGTCAGTACTTGCATAGATTCAATATCATCCAACAATTGAATAAACTTTATTTCAAATCACGGTAGGTAAAAATAATATCTATTGATACATTATTTTTACCTACGTATATACGAGATACGTCCTCTTCCTCCTCTTCGAAGGAACGTAGGGGCCATCTTCTTTCGAAGAGTCCTCGAACTCGAATCGTTTCCATCCGGAGACTTCTCGCTCACGAAACGTTTCAATTGTCACAGCTTTCGGGCAGAATAGACCGCGGTAGAAGAATCGCGTGAAGGATGTGGCCGAAGGAAAACCGCGTCCCCGTGGTATCGATATTCGGCGTAATTACCGGGATTGCGCGTGCACGGGCGCGAGGATGACCGATTAATTGGGTCGGACGGTGTGGCCTCGGTAATCCGCGCCAGATTCACGCATGAATCGCACGCAACATTTTGCAAATGTGGTTCAACTATCGGCCAGCGAGCTACACGCTCGAGGGGGAGGGGGTGGGGGGGGAATTAGTTGTGATTAATTAACGCCGCGGAAAACGAAGCTATACGGGATCGCGACACGTTCCATCCCGAGCGAAATTTGAAACACTCTCGACAGAATTCGTTCTGCAATTTTCATTTTTCCGTTCCTGCGTAGCGGCGATAAAGCAGATTGCAAAGTTATGTACATCGCGTGACGTACGAGGGTATAATGGCGGAACGCGGAGGAGCAAATGGCGTGTCACGTGGAACAAAGCGGTCGCGAATGTTCGACACGTGCGTTATATAGAGGCTCCTTTCCGTCGAGAATCCGTCCAACGATCTTTTAAGTGTCCGATATACGTCGTGCAACCGTAACTCACGGCAATATTTAACACTAGAACTACCAAGCTGGTCGAAACTGACCCATAATTTTTGTTGAATATATTCATAGATGTGAGACAGTGAGTTTTTAGATATTTGAGTGATTTTTTTTTTTTTTTTTAGCTTGTGCATTCCATTGTATTTTTTACTTTTTCTGTTTTTTTTTTCTTCTCTTTTTCACTCTAACCCTTTGCCCTCGAACATTTTTTTCGCGTCATCTGTCAGCAATTTATTTACGAAGCATCATTTCAAATAAAATGACACAGCATTGGAAATAACCATTCAAACGGTATTTAACACGAAATTTTGTTAATTATAATCTTTCTAACATGCGATGTCTGTTTAAGTTTAAAGCAATCATCGACGTGCATTGCTAAAACAAATGTAATGTACAAGGGTTGTTGAACACTTTCGAGGCACTCGCATGTTTCAATACCTCCTTCACTTTCTCATTCCAACGAATACAACGATCCCTTCAGAATTGAACGTTTAAGCACTCGTTTGCATAACTCAAAGTCACGCACAAGTCAGATATATAACAGCGGCCCGTTTCATCTCGAAATGTCTCTCGAACAGTCTCGAAAAGCCATTAATCATTGGCAAAATGCCGCGTCAACATAGACACGTAGACAAGTCAAAGTCGATCGTCCTTCTCAAGATGAAATGTCTTTCCAAACACGCTCGAATCTTGTGTCTCTTTGCTCCTTCCGTTCTACTTTCCTCTCGAACATGCTGGGAATTTCGCGAGCAGGATCCTCGTGGCAATCGTGGCAGCAATATCATCCCTTCGTGGGTGTTGTTTCGCCACACACGCGCGCGCGTGGAGAGACTCACTCGTTCGAGATTAACGTAAACAGGGATTAAAGCGAACGAACGTCGCAGCGAGTCCACGGGAATAAATTTCGGACGAGAGGCGACCACGCTGGATTAACGAAGAACGAGCCAAAGGTAATTAACTTCTTGAAGAACGGACCGCGTGGCTAACTCCTCCTCCTCCTCTTCACGTCGCGCCTTTGAAAGCTCTGCGCGCACCGAGAATCATTTCCGCCGACCTGTCGGTCTAGCTTCTCTCCTTAATTTTCCCCCCGAGTTTCTGCCGTTTTCGGTAACTGCGAGGAATTCGAACGAGCCCCGTGTTTTACCCACACCTTCTCGCATTCGCTCTTGCTCGCGCTGCGCTGTAATTTTGTAATCGCGGCCGAATATTATCGTCGACGAGCGAAGTTCCCGTTTGTGGAACGCCGGAAAAATTGCATCCTCGTTACGAACGTTTTTCGCGGCCAATTCCGTACATTCTCAATTGCGTTTCTCGCCGAAACAAATCAAGAGAAGAAAATTCAATTCCGCGTAGCGCGACGGTGTGATTGGAAATTGCAGCTGACTAGCTGCAGTTCGTTCATATCCGGAGAGAGTTTGTCGTGAAACGACAAGGGAAAGCCTCCCCCTGCCGGCGAGAGGGAGAGTTTAAAGAGGGGAGTTGAAATAAATTTACAAAAGATCAACGCAAAGCGCGCGCCACTGTACGTGGTTCGTGTGTTATTGTTCCCTGCATTGTTAACGCTTGCTATGTTTCCTCTGCTGCCGCCCGCAGAACCAACCGCGACAAAGAGCATTGTTCTTTTGCACGCTGCTTTTACAAAGCAAACGACCTTGTTAAAAGTATATTACCACGCTTGTCAACGGGAGTTGCGCTGCACCCCTCCCTGCGGGGGTTGCTTTCTTTGCAACTCGCGGTTGGTCCCCCGCTCTGTTTTTGCAATGAACGTACAGCGACAAACGTTCGCCACGTATCCTCGAAACTTTCGCGAAAGACTCTTTCGAAATTCCGAAAAATCGAAGGAGCTCTCGCGTGGAGAAAATTTTCGTCGATTCGTAATGTAAACAAAAGTATGTGTCGATATTTTGCACATGTTGCTTTTAAATACTGGGTGGATAGAAATGAAAAAATTCGTGACTTCTATGGTGGATAGTACTCGTCGAAATGATGAAAAAAAAGTCCTAGCATGAGTCGAAAAATTTACAGTGTCAAAGTTATAAGCCATTTTTTGTTTCGGTTGAGCCTACGAATCCTCATTTCTGTTCATCCTGTATATACGTCAGATAGTTACGATGACACGTTCCCATTTGTGGTCATCACCAACACGTCGCTCTTATGCATTGTTAAATTAACAAAAAACATGCAATCTCTAGAATTAACAAAAACATCATCTCCCCTGTCGTAGAGACACGTTGATAAAAATTTTAATTACAAGTTCATTCTTTCACTGAAATGATTTTTTATTCTTTTTTTTTTGTGTGTGAGAAAATTAGTAATACGCTTGGTATACATTAACATTGTTTTAAACTAACTTACAAATTAAAAGTAAATATGTTTCGCAAGTTCCCGTCTTCTTACTTCTAACAACATTCATAGCCGCTTTCGTCATTCCATTTTCTCTTCGAAAACATCGGAACTTATAATTAATTAAATATTCTACGACAGCGTTTTACTACTCGTGAAGCTTATTTGAAAAATACATATTTTAATAAATATGTGAAACGTGTTTTGAATATTAGAGGGAGATTATCCTCGTAGTAGGCACGAAACGTTTCGTTAGTCTTTTATAATTAAACTTTGCGCGAAATTTTGGAAGAACCACTAGGAGCTTGCGATTTTTGAAATACAATTCGTGAAATGCACGATTAGTTATCTTTCGAAAGATGCAACGAAACACAAAAATCATTTGCAACGCTCATATAATATGATCTCTCGTACTGCGCTAATCAAATTTTTTCGCGGATCAAGAGCACTTCTTATCCTCCCCACACTGAGAACCTTAAACTCCCTCTACTTAAACACGTGTTCGCGCGATTCCTCGCACGAATCGGTCGCGTAACTCGCCCGGGATTTAATTAGCCCGGTGAACGAAACGCACTAAAGCGACAGATGGACGAGTCGACGCAGTTGGAAGCACACGTTTGATTAAAACTCATTTATCATTCGAACCGCTCGGTCCCGCTTGCGTACGCTCTACAAACTTCGGTCTGCATTCCATCCTCTACGTACCTCTCTCTTTCTTCATCTTTTGCTGCAAGACACGAGCCATCGTGCGTTCATCTGAATTTCGTCAACCTTTCGTCATCCAAATTCTCCTACTTCGCTTTGTCGCTTCTATTTGCCGGTATTATAGTCGGTGTAACAAGCCTTGGCGAGGGGGTGAGCCTCGTCGCTGGCTCGCCGGGAGCTCAGCCGAGCGATCTAAGGGGTAACGAAGGAACGAATTTACGTTTCGTTAGAGCAATTGACGTGGCGGCGGAAGTCGTCAGCGGAAGAACAAGCGAAAGCGGAAGGGAAGGAGCAGCCTTGGAATCCCGACGAGTTGATTACTTGACGAGAAAGAGAGAGAGAGAGAGAGAGAGAGAGAGAGAGAGAGATCGATAATCGAGCCGCAATCTCCGCCGGCTAAAATGATAATGTTCCTACGGGAAATCCTATGGTCGTTCGCGCCGAAATCCACTGCGCTCTGGCCTATTCCCCCGATTGCAAAAATACACACACCCTTCACTGCCGATCGGACGAACCTCGGATTACTTACGTGACTTCCACCACCGGAATTCCTTTTGGCCTCAATCGGGCTCGCTTTTAACACCCTACCTCTTCCTCCTCGGATCGTTTCCTCCTCTCGCTTGAAAACAGACTGAACGCTTATTCCAGAAGAAGTGGGAATTTTCAATGAGTAACTCTGTTGACGCAGGAACGTACCTAACATTCCTGAGTTACCATCGCTGAGTTATGATTTACGATTAGACCACAGGTGGCTAACTGGCGGCCTTTGCCCCTACTTTCCTGATCGCTGCCCCCTCTACTGCATCCATCTATCCATTTCATTAGAAATTCTACAGATGTGAAACAGTGTATTTTTTGAGATTTAAATGATCTCTCGTAAAACGTACAAATTCAGTATTCTATCTTGTAAAGTTTTTCTATGTTCTGTTGCATTCTTGTGTATTCTATTGTTTTATAAAGTTTCTTTATTTTTTTTCTGTTTTTTTATTTTAAGGCCCCCGATAGAAATTTTTAATATTATTGTATTACAAGTTTCTTTTTTTTTTCTCTTTCTTATTTTAAAGCCCCTAATAGAAATTTTTAATATTATTTTATTATAAAGTTTCTTTATTTTTTATTTTTTTTATTTTAAGGCCCCTGATAGAAATTTTTAATATTATTTTATTATAAAGTTTCTTTATTTTTTTCTTTTTTTTATTTTAAGGCCCCTGATAGAAATTTTTAATATTGTATTATAAAGTTTCTTCATTTTTTTCCCTTTCTTATTTTAAGGTCCCTAATAGAAAGTTTTAATATTATTGTATTATAAAGTTTCTTTTTTTTTCCTTTTCTTATTTTAAGGCCCCTGATAGAAATTTTTAATATTGTATTATAAAGTTTCTTCATTTTTTTTTCTTTTTCTTATTTTAAGGCTCCTGATAGAAATTTTTAACATTATTGTATTATAAAGTTTCTTTTTTTTCTCTCTCTTTCTTATTTTAAAGCCCCTAATAGAAATTTTTAATATTATTGTATTATAAATTCTTCATTGTTTTTCCTTTTCTTATTTTAAGGCCGCTGATAGAAATTTTTAATATTATTATTTTATAAAGTTTACTTATTTCTTTTTATTTTAATGGAAATTATTTTAATGCCTCTGATGGATGTTATCGATAGTTGTAATGTTAAGAATTTTTCTCCAACCTTTCCCAGACACTTTTCTCCTAGAAATTTCAAAGGAAATGCCATTCTCTGCACGCTATTTCGCTCGTCTCTTTGACACTTCTTCTTCTTCTTCTTTTCTCTCATTTTTGTTCTCGACGCATCATTTCGCGTGAGTCGATTATCAATTTTCTCGATTTTCATGGTTTCTGCGAGGCAGGAAGGAGACAAGAGGTTAAGGGGAAGGAAAACGCGATCTCGACGCGGGCGCGTAAATTATGGCCTTCCTTCGATTAATTGCCGTTTTCAGAACCACCTGTTGTTTGAACAGTAATCTCGCACGGTAGGCGACAGTGCAGGCTCTCTGTTCGCGCGTCGATTGCCAGCGATAATGGTTATCGATAGTCGCGCCCCGGTGTATCGATCGTTTCGTCACCTCGAGACGCGACGAAGACGTTCGAACGAGGAATTTCGCTCGTTCGCTCGCCTATCTACCAGCTCGGAGTGAAATCGTTTAGCGATAAATTACTTGTTGGAACAGTCCGGCCGAGACGAAAGCACTTCCTCCCCGGCCGGGCAAACCTAATTTTCACTTTTCTCGTTTCGTTTCCTCGGTGAAAAACACACACACACCGCGACCAGCGTTCGCCGATAAGGAAGCTTATCAATTTTAATTCCAATTTCAAGCGCGGCCGGCTGATTAAATTTGCAATTAGTGCCGCCCTCTATTTAACGAGCCGCCCCCCTCCCCCTCTCGGCTCTCGCTCATTTTTCACGCGCAATTCTCCCTACCGAATGTTTACCGAAATAGAAACACTCGCGCAATCTCGCGCGAGCTTCGTTTCGTTTCGTTTCGTTTCGTTTAATCCGCGTCGGGAACGTGAAACGAAGAGAAATTCTTCGATTTAACACATTGTGGATGGGAGACATGAATTCGCGTCTTTCAGTTTTCAATTGTTGCAACCCAGGCAACGTTATATACAATTTATATTATATAATATTATATATTATGATGTTATATAATTTTTCAAGAAGTAGGGAAATTGTTTCCTAACATGCTACACCAAGAAACTAGAGGTATTTTCATTTTATTTAATAAAGTGAAAAATAATTAATAATTTTAATTACTAATAAAGTAATACACTTGTTGAATGCTATACATTCTCTCGAACCCTTTCTTAATTGAATATATTAAATAATTCAAAAAATACGAGAAAATACAGGCTATATGTTTATCAGAGCGTGTCGTCCTCCATGATATATGATATATGATATATGAAAATAAATAATAGTTAAAATCTAAAATATATAATAAATAGATTCTTAAATATTACTAGAAAAAAAATATATAGTAATATTTAAGAATATTTTATCAATATGAATTGAAGAAGTGCATATATGCATTCTACAAAGTTTTCTTGTTGCTTCAAAAATATCCGGGCCCTGAAAGCATAAATATAAAATAAATGATAGTTAAAATCTAAATGTGAAATAAATAATAGTTAAAATCTAAAATACATAATAAATAGATTCTTTAATATTACTACAAAAAATATATAGTAATATTTAAGAATATTTTATCAGTGTGAATTAAAGAAGTGCATACATGCAATGTACAAAGTTTACCTGTTGCTGCAAAAAAATGTGCAGGCCCTGGCAGCATAAATATAAAATAAATGATAGTTAAAAATCTAAAAATAATAGTTAAATATAAATGTAAAATAAACAATAGTTAAAATCTAAAATACATAATAAATAGATTCTTTAATATTACTACAAAAAATATATAGTAACATTTAAGAATATTTTATCAATGTGAATTAAAGAAGTGCATATGTGCAATGTACAAAGTTTCCCTGTTGCTGCAAAAATAAAACCGAGCAACTTCCATCTGAACAACAAGTATTTTACGAGTTATTTGATGTCGTCAAGTTGCGAGACTCATCCTGTATACCGATGGCTAGCTGCAGTCGGGCCGCGATTGATCAATTCCTCGACGTGGCCGGGAGAGAAATAGAAATCTCTCGAAATGCTCGAATTATCAAACCAGCGGTCCAGGAAAGATCCGGTAATCTGCCCCCACCTCACCTCCCCGGTACGGAAAACTGGACAGTTGACGGGACCCGGATGAAAGTGGTGATTGGCAGCGGCCGATAAGTACGAATGGCCGCGCGATAACACCGTTCGCGCGCACGTTGTATCAATTACGTACTCGGCAGCGTCAAAATTGATCTACGCTTAATTGGAAATACGCGCGCGCGGGTGCATGCATACGCGATGGAGGAATCGTTGCTGCCACGTTCCGCGCGATTTCCACGCGCCAGCTTCGCCAGCCATTGTATATCTCCGCGTGCAATTTCGTAACGAGCAGCTCGCCAAACTAGACAACGCCCGCGTCCATGCGGACAATCGCGCGTAAAGTTGCTGAAGTACGGATTGTACGTCGAGCGATTGTTCGATCTCTGACGGTGATTTAACTGGAGGACACCTTTCGTAGGAACCGGGAAATTTTGAGAGTCGTGACAATTGAGAGATTTGAGTAATTAATATTGCAGATAAAATTTCATTAAAAAAAGTTTTGTTATTATTTAAAGAAGTTATATAGTTTTATTATTGCCTGTTGTTCGATCAGTGAATTGCCGAAAATTTGAATTAAATATAGGCGGATAGCTGTGTTTCTCATCAGAAATTGTGCGATAAATTATTACTTGTCGCGGTCGATTTTTAGAATATCAATTTTTCAGGAAATAACAACTATCTGATCGTCAAAAATCTCACCGCGATTGGACGGGACTAGTCTACAGTTTGCATTGCAACAAAAAATAAATCTCATCATCAGAATGTACCGTACCATCAAGTCCGTACAAGTAGTACAACCACGAGTAATCGCGAACTTTTTTTTTTTTGATAATAAAACAGAACAAATTTTGACAAAAGAGACAGAAAAGAAACAAGAATCAAAATTTTGTTTCGTCAAGTACTGGATACAATAGCCTTGAGAATATTACCACGAGCTGTTGTCGAAATTGATACCGAGTTTGAAAATTTCATTTCAAGAGAAACACACTCTTCAAAGTTATCAAGTGTCATTAAATAACTCGGCCGGCAAAACCTTCAAATTAATTATTTCCCAATAGTAGATTCTGGAAGACTCGCAGGAACAGAATGTCCGTTTCTCGGAAAATTTTGATTTTTCCGCCTCTGTCAGAGACGCCTCTTGCGCGCAACTCCTTAAAATTGAACCTTATTCGTAAAAGGAGGGAGCAACTTTGCGAGCGAGATAGACTTTCGTCGGTTCGGCGAAAAGAAAGGGTGGGTGCATAAGAAATTCATCCTGGGGGAAAATTGCGTTCGTCGAACCGGATGGTCCATCGAGCGAGATAATCACACGCCAACGGCGGAAACGAAGCCGTGGATAATTTTCTCCCGCTTGGAAGGCTTCTTTACGGCTCATTTGCATAAATACGAGGTCAAAGAGTGGCGATTAGAGCCGGCCTACCGATGAGATGCTATCGCTAACGAAATTCAACCTTTCTCTCTCTCTATCTCTCTCTCTCTTTCTCTCTTCTCCGAGTTATTATGCATCGCTGCGAGGGGTAGTTAAATTTTGTTTCTTCGCAGGCCTCGCCTCCAGCGGACTGTAACTTCGAGCAATGGTTATTTATAAGGAGATCTCTGTGTCCTGCAAATGGCGGCGGTTTCCACGAAAGTTTCGACGCTCGAAACTTTTTCCTCGTATTCTTCTCGCGGTCCTCTGTTTGACTTTAATTTGCCAACTCGGAGTCGCGAAAGATCAGCTCCAGCAGCTGGTAGAAATTAACCATTCTCGTTTCGTTTATATTTCTCTCTCTCTCTCTCTTTCTCTCTTTCTTTTTCTTTGTGAAACAATCAACCGTCGTCTGTGGAAATATTTGTGCGAATTTGTAAATTCAAAGACGCAAAATTGAAAGAATTGCCGGAGGCCACGCGTCGCGCCAAATAAAGACACGCTTGCTCCTGGCGACGCGATACTCGCGGATCTTATCAACTGACGCGAGCAATAACGCGTTTTCGCCGACTAGCGAACCCGCGGCAGAGAATATTTTTCCGAGAATCGAGAGAGTGTGTTTAATCAGGCACAGTAATTTTCTAAACATTTTAATCGAGACCAGCAATTGATCATTAATCGGTATTCGGCTGAGAGTCTGAGATCTTACGAACTCGATCAGAGAAATCGAGCATTCTGAATTTGGTAGAAACCGTCAGGCTCGTTGTTGCGTGACGAAGACAGTGCAAATCGTTCATTTCTCGCAGTAATGAGGTTTGGGTCCATCAGCACTAGTCGGTGACTGTTCTTAACAGATACTTTTTTCTCACTTTTTAATTGCTGGAGCTAGGAAGCACACGATGGAACTCTCGCCGATGGAATTCGCGGAAATATTTATCGCGACGTGGAAACAAGGAGAGGAAAGGGCGCGGCCCGCGGCGCGAGAATAACTGCCCTATTCCCCGCATTTGCATATCACCTTTATTTCCGGGAACACTGTGAATCACGTACCTCGCTGTGAAATGGAAGTTCGCTTTTAATAGAACCAGTCGCGGAAGCGAACCCCGTATCGGAGCCTGTAATTTTAAAAATCGCACCAGCGACAGTTTTAATTTTCGTAGATATTAAACTCCGGGCGATAAGAGTTTTTAAAGCTCTTTCCTCCCTTTTCTCCCTTTTTCTTTTATTTCAACTTTCCCTCTCACGAGAACTACGCGAGACAGAAGATTCAGTTGAGATGGAAAATGCGTCCATACGAATCAACATCCTATCGTATCGCGTCATCCTAATTACTTATATTTCTTTAGAAGAAATTTTGTATTGTGGCGTATGGTCTTAACATTAGAACTACAGACGATTAACGTATGAAATTTCTATCACAGACGTTGGAAACAAAAAAAAAATAGAGAAACTATATAATATAATACTTTATAATGGAGTACGCAAGCTTTTATTCTATACATTTTACGAGAAATTATTTAAATTTTAAAAACACGCTGTTTCGCGTCTATAAAGTGTCTAATAAAAATTATAAACTGGTCATTTAGTTTAAAAAAAAAAAAAAAAATTCACTTTCACGGCTAGATCAGTTGGAACACGCGTAATAAACGGTATTTTTTTTCTTTTCTCCAATCAATGGAAACTTTCTTATCGAAAAAATGCTTTAGGAAAAGTTTCGTGTAATTTACGTACATAGGACCGTATCGTTCGAACGTTCAACGACCGCTGGTTCTCGGTTCTTTCATAATCAAAGCGGTAGTGGAAGTAGCGTAGAAAATGTTCACGAGCGGTAATTGGAGGGAACGATTCGTCTCGATAACTCGGCGCGGAGTGAAAGAAGCGAAACACGAGCGAGTGAGGCAAGTCAGCGATGGAAACGGGCGGACGATGCTCGAAAATAGAAACGTCTTCGCGTGTTGTCGAGCGGTGTGTGTCCATTGGCCGGGGATAGAGGCAAAAAGGCCGCGGAGAGTACACATCGCGGCTCGTTATTGCTGTTTGCCCGTTTCGAGCCGTGCTCCCGGGGTTGTTCTCCCCGTTCTTGAAAAAAGAAGAGCAGCTGGGGAAATGGAACGAGCGGGGAAGAAACGTCTCGACCAATAACGGAACGTCATATGAGTAGAGAGACATAAAACGTCGCGTGGTGACGCGTCAAGATTCACTGTTCGATTTCAAGTTTCAACCCTTAACTGTGTCTGTATTATTTTTTTTTTTTTTTTGTTTTCGTCGTTATTATCATTGTTGTTGAGAAACATTTTAAATACATTAAATAAGAATAAAAGACTATATAGTAGGAAGAAAGAAAAACTACTTTAAAACTACTCAAATCGTCTCATTACCGGACTGCGAATTTTTAGTTCACCAGGAAATTTTAAATGCGAAATTTTAGTTGCACAGAACGCTCGTAGCACGAAAAAAATATACAAGATGCAAAGAGCGATGCTTTGCGCGATGTTTGACATTCTACGATGATTTTACTTTAATTATATCCTCAAAAATGTGAATTAGCTTGAAAATCCGCAGTCACCTTATTCTGATCCTTTCTAGACATCAATTTCATTGACATTTCCACTGAAATATTTTCTTCTTTGTACCTGATGTAAAAATCCTTGACTTACATAATTTTTCTCTTGTAGAAAAAGCAACTCTTAAAAGTTATTAAAAGTTATGTAAGTTGTTTCTCTGTAAGGAGTAAGAAATGTACTCTCTTTCAAAGAGTTTCGTTTCTTTATAGAAAAGTTCGTTACCCGTGATCACTCTGGTAATTACAATTTATTCCTGTCCTCAATTTTCCAATGCGCGCTCTAACTTACGAAATTTTTTTAAAAAGGAATCGTTGAAAGTTACGTTAAAACGAAAGTCCGAGGGATCTCGTCACTCTGTCTTGCAGCGTCACCTCGAAGTATCTTAAAATTCCGTAACAAGCTCGGCCAACTCGGTCAATTCAAGGAACGATTCTTCCGATATTTCGCGAGATGCGAACGAATTGTTCGAGGAGACATCTCGACACGAGGATCGCTGCGAGCAGACGTTGATCTAGGTTAATGGAAGATGCGCATGCAAGTGTCTTCACTTGTTCCTCTGTAAATTCAGAACTCGGACACCGGATGACGAGCATGGAGTACATGGTTATTCCATGATTTTTGTCAGGACGATCACTCGTTGCATCTCAGCGAAAGAACGTTTATAGAATATTCAGAGGTATCCTGAGTGCAGAGCGTGTCCGCTTCGAATTCCATCGCGCAAACCTGCAACCGAGCGCGCGAGAAGCACTCGGATTTTGCACGGGTTTATTTCGAGTATCGTTAATGTTGCGGCGTGGAATTTTCATAGGCGCGCTCTCGCTGGTGTCTGCTGAGAATAGTGTCTGCCGGCGGTGAGCAAGGATGCTTTCCCGTTTTATTTGGAGCATTTCGAAGAACTTTGCTGCGCGAGCTGCTTCGTAAATATGTGTCAATACTCGAGGAGCATTGCTGAGTTTACGCTGTTTGGTGAAATGTGTAATGAAGGGCCGCGAGTTACGGATCGTTTCCTCTAGACGTTACACGGTGTTTTTGAAAAAAAAAAAAAAAAAAAAAAAAAAAATATCGATCAAGGCACTCTTACTGAACAGTGATCACTTTGTGCCGGGAAACGTATTCCTGATTTTACGATAGAAAAAGTCCACATTTAACGTGATTCGTTATAGAAAAGTTAAAGTATTTATGCTCGACTGAACTGACTTTACTGAATATTGGACTTTTTACACAGAGCGTTATCTCCAAGTTCACAGAAAGAACGGATAAATTTCGTCGTGATACAGATTGGCTTACGTGCCAATCCTTTACGTACGATATAATTCCATTTACGCGACTATTAAACGTTCTTGTGCTTTGAATTATGGTCTAGTTTACATTTCAGTTGGACATTCTTCTGAATGTTTCCCTTTAATGTTCACTAGATCACCGTTTCGAAGCATTTCGTAGATCAGAGGTGGCTAACTGGCAGCCCTTGCCCTTACTTCTGAGCTAGCGCTACTCCCTCCACTGCATCCATCTCCCCACTCCTCGCTGTGCATGAGCCCCCACTCCCTCAGTCTCTTGATTTCCCTACTAAGCAAGTGGCTTTAGTTTAGCTTAGATTGGCATCGATCGTTGTATCGATGCTTTGATTTCACCTAGTTTCAAATGATCTACAGCAGTGCGGTTAAACAGCTCGTCCTTTGAATCTGATTAGCTAGATTGAAACAAACAGCCTCGTATCAAAAATGGCCGCGCATCAGAAACGTTACAATTTTCACGTCGTGCAGAAGCGTTGCAATTTTTACGTCGTAACGTTGCAATTTCAACGAAAAAGAGTATTTACAATTTCAACGAAAAAGAGTATTTACAATTTCACCAAGTAAACCGTCGATTTTCTATATTTATCCGTGAAGAATTTCTACGCTTTATTCGTAAAGTAAAGTAGTTCTCGTTTACAAGTAAAAAGTCAGACTAGACGAGTCGTACAGTTCATTGCTGTGAAATTACAAACACGTCTTTAAATACTCAGAAGTCACACTAGGCCGGTATTGTACGAGTAAGTCAACCAATTGCAACTCTTGTAAAGAACACGCTCGCGTATTAATCACGCTTGCTAATTAATCCCGCGAAAGCCAAAGGCTCGCGAGGCGAATTCGATCTCGAAATACCGCGTCAAATCGCGGCTCTCTATGATTCATCGATGTGTCATCGTCTCGATTCGGTACACGTGCCCGGTGAGAAGTACTCGCGCCACCGCGCTGACCGCGCGTTGGCACGCAACCGCGAGTGCTTTTACTCGTAAATAGATTGTATCGGGCAGCGTGCGAGTCGCCGAGGTTTAAGAGAGAGAAAGAGAGAAAGAGAGAGGCGTTGGACAAGACTCGAGGCGAGCGTGGAGCGTGCAACGCGCAGCGAGAGGTCCATCGTCGTCGCGAAAGTCTGGTACCGCAGTGCCGCGTGCTCGCGAGTAAGCCCGAGTTTTCTTCCTCGCTCGAGCCGATTCACGTGACCAACCGCCGTCGACGCGAGTTCTTCCGAGTTCCTCCAAGGCCGGTCGCTGTCGCCTCTCCGTCCAGAGTCGCAGTTCCGCGTCTGGATATCCCGAAAGTGTGTTCAGTGGTCGAGTCAGTTCGAAGGAGTCTCCGTACCGCGATTTTCAGTCGCGGCGCGGCGCGTGCACCGATCGTCCGAGAGTGTGACGCGTGTTACACAATAGTTGTGCGCAATAGTTTCCCTACGAGGACATCCTGGTTCGTGTATTTGGTTGAATCGCACTGGAACATCCTGGAACGTGTCAAGTCCCAATTTTCCTCCACTGTCTCGTGCAACGAGGAATATTCGGAATTTCGCGTCGACCGGAGAATCGAAGCCCCGGTGCCTGTTTTTCAATGGCCGCCGATGGTCAACCGTGAACGAGAACGCGTACGAAACTCGGGTGCGGGCTTCGGGTTTCCACGAAACCGGTCAGAGTAGAGTCTCTGGTCTCGCGCCAGGATTCAGGAATCTCAGGTATTTTTGAAAGTGAAATGCGGCTCGAAAGAGCGGCCAATCTCTCCGCCGACGCGAAGCGTTACGCGTTCCGTGGCTTCTTCATCGCGTAACCCGAACGCAGGAGAAATTCCCCGTTCGTCGGTTCACCTTTGCGACGCATCGGAAAACTTTCATTCTCGCGGAAATCTGTCCACACAGCTGTTCGAATAACAAGCTGCTGTCCCGCAAGCCTTCTCGTTTGCGCGTACGCTGTTAGTCACGCCAAACAATTGCGCCACTAATCGCGTTGCGCGGTTGCGTTGCCAGCGCACGCTCGCTCCGTTTGTTAGTTCAGCGAGGAAACTCCTGAAAATATTCCCCTGCTCTCGTCCTACATGCGACGCACACCCACGCTCGTCTTCTTGCCTCGAGGCGGGGTCAGATCCTCTTGAGCCTAACTGTAGGTATTCCTCTTCGAACCACTAGTCCTATTTGATAGTAATTGCACTGGCTCGCGAAAATATTCGAAACTGTTCCCGATGAGAAGCTATAATGAAATTCTAATACAATGGAATCGTATTTCGTTACAATTCACGTTGGACCAACGTTGTTGAGGATTTTGAGAAACGTTCGAATAATTTTATCCACATCGAGTCGCCGCGAAACAGCGAAAGCTCTTTCTCTGAAACGATCAACAACAGATCAACTGTTTTCATTAATTTTTTGACAACAGTTTCAAATCGAGCTTCCGGTAGTTGGTGAAATTTTCAATCTCTCGCTGTTAGCGAATTCGCGCTTGTGCAGCCGAGCGTGAATATAAGACACCGGTAAGATCGAAACGGCGGAGGAATTCCAGCGAGTAGAAAGTATCGAACTATGATTTTCATTTCTTTCGCCGGGAGATTTACGACTTCCTACGCCAAGTGTGGCCAGATTTATCGTTATCACGAGTTTCTCCTCGCGCGTTCGTCTCGCGTTTGTCGGACGTTGTCCGCGTTCCGTGGTCGCTTCGATTCGCCAAAAGGCTTCCAGATCTCGAGAGTGTTTCGCCGTCTGGTGCACGAACGCCTGTTTACATTGCTGCTTTCTACCGCAGGTTTCTACCCAAGGCGCGTTTGAACGGAGGATAATCGTGCGATTGACGTCAAAGACATCAAACTGCGCAACGATTATCCGAGAAGCGTGCCGTTTTCTCAATTTCTGTCTAATTACCAGATCTTCGTCTGAATCTGTTGATCACTCACCTGTCGACCTGTTTGTTCTACTCTCAGTTAACGCTAGAACAACCAAGGTGGTCAAAATGAGACCAATTTCTAATTTTCTTTTAGTCTTGGAGCAGATTTATGACGTTGGGCTATCAGAGATTCGAATGATTTTTATGAATTGTGAACTTTCTTCTATTACTTGCATTCTACGTTTCTCAATACTCACGCTTTAGTCGTCGATTTTTATAAAATATATGAATACATTATATTAACTGTGGTATCGTAAACTTTTCTCTATTATTCAGTTTTCATTCTTTAGTCGTCGATTTTTATAAAATGTATGAATACATTATATTGACTGTGGTATCGTGAACTTTTCTCTATTACTTGCATTCCACAATTCAATTCAATTTTCACACTTTAGTCGTCGATTTTTATAAAAAGTATGACTAAACTATATGAACTGTCATATTGTAAACTTTTCTTTATTATTCAGTTTTCATTCTTTAGTCGTCGATTTTTATAAAATGTATGAATACATTATATTGACTGTGGTATCGTGAACTTTTCTCTATTACTTGCATTCCACAATTCAATTCAATTTTCACACTTTAGTCGTCGATTTTTATAAAAAGTATGACTAATCTATATGAATTGTCGTATCGTAAATTTTTCTCTATTATTTAGTTTTCATTCTTTAGTCGTCGATTTTTATAAAATATACCAATATATTATATTAACTGTGGTATCGTGAACTTTTCTCTATTACTTGCATTCTGTGCCTCTTCGATTCAATTTTCACACTTTAGTCATCGATTTTTATAAAAAGTATGACTAAACTATATGAACTGTGTATTATAAACTTTTCTCTGTTATTCAGTTTTCATTCTTTAGTCGTCGATTTTTATAAAATATACGAATACATTATATTAATTGTGGCATCGTGAACTTTTCTCTATTACTTGCATTCTGTGCCTCTTCGATTCAATTTTCACACTTTAGTCGTCGATTTTTATAAAATATATGAATATATTATATTAACTGTGGTATCGTAAACTTTTCTCTATTATTTAGTTTTCATTCTTTAGTCGTCGATTTTTATAAAATGTATGAATACATTGTATTACCTGTGGTATCGTGAACTTTTCTCTATTACTTGCATTCTATGCTTCTACGATTCAATTTTCACACGTTAGTCGTCGATTTTTATAAAACGTACGAATACATTATATTAACTGTGGTATCGTGAACTTTTCTCTATTACTTGCATTCTGTGCCGATTCAATTTTTACACTTTAGTTGTCGATTTTTATAAAAAGTATGACTAAACTATATAAGCTGTCGTATTGTAAACTCTATTATTCAGTTTTCATTCTTTAGTCGTCGATTTTTATAAAACGTACGAATACATTATATTAACTGTGGTATCGTGAACTTTTCTCTATGACTTGCATTCTGTGCCGATTCAATTTTTACACTTTAGTCGTCGATTTTTATATAACATACGAATAGATTGTGTGAACAGTCGCATTGTAAACTTTTTTCTCTTACTTGTATTCTACGCTTAGTCCGATTCAATTTGTCAATTTAGTCCAGCGCCAAATTCGTTCGACTCTGAACCTATAATAATAGTATTCGACGCTGATAGTCCTCGCCTGTCGTTTCTACGTCTGCTCGAATTCCAAAACTAACCTCCACGCAAGAGGCAACCAAGTTCTCAATGAAATCAGGTAAAAACAGATAGCGCTTTGTCACGTCACCAGTTGCGAAACCAGTTGCTGTTTAAAGGGAAGCAAGCCCGGCCGCTTGCATTATGCACCGGGGTGCAATTGCAACGAGCGCGGCCGAGTCCACGGGGAGGATTTCTGAGTGTGGGAGGCGAGAGGCTGGCTTCCCACAACTGGCGCGCAATTTCGTGTCCAAGTTTCTCGTTAGTCGGGCGAGGCTTGTTAATTATTCAGCGACGTTTTGCGCCGGGGGTTTCTTGCGCTCGTGCGGGTATCTGCTTTAATAACGCCGCGATACCGCCGCTATCTTCTATCAAATATGAAAGACGCGACGCTCGTACGTTCGTTTTATCAGCATTAGCGGCGGCGCGCCGGTTTGGGCAGTGAAATATTTTCACGGGGGCCGTTTCAGCCGGCCGTCTCTCCGAGGAGTGATAAATCCTCGTTCCGAGTGCGTTCGCTCGTTCTCCAAGTTTGACTAACTCGGTCCACGGGTTGAAAATTCCGGTCGAAGCCTTCGTTGACTTAGATCGGAACCGTTTTCGCGAGGTTACAACATTCCCTCTCGATTATTTTACATTTGTTGGAGCATTGCTTCTCTGTTGACTGAAACTGAACCCTTTTCTTCTAACAGTTTGAAATACGGTCGTTGCAATTGTTGGCAGTATAAATCTGTAGTAACTGGTTTCAATAATTCAAAGTGAAATTCACCACTACGATGCCACTGAACACACGATAAAACCGTTCTCAGGGACAAGGTTGGTTTTGGTGTCTAGGTTTGAAGACAGCCATTGTTTGGAACAGATGATCCATTTGTCGTCTCCGGTGACGATCCTGGGTAGAAATGGATCTGTACGTAATCTGCCGAGCAATGAAGCGCAAACTGTTGGTCGAAGATCTTTGTTGGCCTCGGATAGTTGGTGTGGAACTCACGTTCCTTGTCTATGTACCTTGCCGATTTCATGTAGATGCCTTTGTACAGTTGGACCAGGTGGACTCCATAGGCTTCTTCATAATTCCTGCACGCTTAACCTTGGATCAGACTCCACTAGAGATTTTAAGACGTCATCGTCAAATTTAACTGATCGACCACTTCGACGCGTGTCAGACAGGTCGTAATCATCAGCTGACCGTTTGTCGACCTTCAACACCTATCTCCATAGGTATCACAAGTTTTCCTCTTGTCGTTTCTGTTGCACTAAATCCCGCATGAAAAAAAACTGAAAAAGTACGCAATTACGAGTATGACTCTCAGGAGGAGTAAAGTCCGCCATTTTGCTGCAAATAAGAAAATTTGAAATTCGTCGCAATAATTATCCAATTAACATGCAGAGTGTTCCTATGGAAAGTATAAAGAGAAACGTTCTCTCGCTCGTACGGTCGATGCAGAAACCAATGACCAAAGTGAGCTCTGTAACAAAAAATTGATTATTTATAAGTACACCTAATATATACATAAAACCATTCTATGCCAAAGACTGCCATTCGACACAATAAATAACACTCGATCTTTCCCCGGGTTGCTGCTGCTGCTCGTCGTTCAGGCGACGTTTTATTTCACGAACGGCTCGGACGTGTCCATTTACCCGCGTTCGAGGACGACTATTACATCGATTCGACATTTTTCCGAAAATTCTCGCCAGCAAATTATTCTTCCGTAAATTACGCGCAGAGGAGAGGAGATTATTAAGTTGGGGGATGGAAAGGATCGCGAGAACTCGACACGTGCTCGTTGATCCGTGCCACGGTTTACCGAGAGGTGATTCGTGAAACAGGCTTCGCAGGCTTGATTGGACGCTTCGCGGCCGCACTGGCCAGATTCTTTCTCCCGAATTACCGGTTGATTCCTGATTTTCTAGCTTGTTGAATTTCCAACTTTTCTCGGGCGGATTCCCTCGAGATTCGAGAAAAGAAAGAGAGCTTCTTTCCTCGATCGTGGCAAGTGCGCTTTAACGCTGAACCTGCCGACACTTTGCTATATACCCATTTCGTAGATTAGTAAAAACACAGAACTCGAGTGAATGTTAGTACTTTTTAAATTTGTCGATGTTTTAGTTTCGTTGGTACATTGGTCTGTCGAAATTAATGCAATGTAGAACGTGCGAAAATAATTTTATTTACATCATGTGTCAGATCTATCTTATATAGATATATCGTATCGATTGAGTGTACAACTAGTATGTGATATGCGTGTATGTGTATGTATTATTTATATAAGCAGCTCGAACGTATTGTCAACGTCCATCTTTGTAATAAGAGTCCGCTGAGTAAACTTGTTATTCCTGAGTAAATTACAAAGTGATTATTACCTCGTTAATTATTATAAAGTCACGCTGCGCTACGCGCTCCGACATTATGTATTCGTGAATGTACAGAGGCTTTTCTCCTCAACTCTGTCAGGAGAGAAAGATATACTGGAAACGAACCACTTTTATGCAAGTTTAAAACGATCAGAAGATCTCTTGTTGCGTTTCAGTTGATCTGAACGAATCTTTGGGGCAAATCTCTGTGTGATATAATTGAATGAAGAGGGGGAATTTTGTTCTGCTCGCAGAAAACAGAGGATTGTTTCTCATTTGTTTTCCCGTCAATGAGGAAGCTGTCACCGACTGATGAAAAATGACGAGAAAATTCTGATCGTCGCGAGATCGAAAATTCCATTTTCGTTTCCCGGAATCGCGGCTCTTGCCAAGGTTAACCCCTTGAACGTACGAATTGAGTGAAATTCGACACGACCAGAAGATGATATTTACCTTTCATTTTAACATTTGTTAAAATGTTAAATCCCATTCTTCGTCTCATCGATCAAATACGTGTAGGTCTTGGACGTTTACGAATATTACGTTGGATGGAGCTGGACTTTCACTCGAACTCGAGTTTCCAGTAGATACAGGATGTTTCACGTTGCCCAGGGCTACCTTCACTTACACTCGCTTCTTCAGTTGAATAATCAGCCCTAGGAATTCGTCGGATGGCGTCAATCTCGCTGCTTTCCTTCGAATGTTCATCTGGCTTTTCACCGTCACTTTTGCGAAAATTTTACAAAGAATGTTTCCACTTCAAACACAATTGTCTCTATTCGTACTTCAAACACAATTGTCTCTATTCGTGGAACGAAATCACGGAACAATAAATCTGTGCGTATTGTACAATCTCGTCTAAAATTCGTCGTAATTTCCAAGCAAACAAACTACGGCCTCGACTAGAAATGGCCACGCTTTCTTTCCTGTCGCAATCACGAACGCGGACTTGCGTTCGCGTGACGGAGATCGCTCGGGATCGGCAGTTTACTAGCAATTAACAAGTCACGCAGCTGTCCTGGAAAGTCGGTGGTCAGCTGTTGGTCACGGATGTGCTCTCTTTCTTTTTTTTTTTTTCTTTTTTTTTTCCCCCCAGTGGACTTTGATATCCACGCGAGTGTGTATCGAGGCGAGATCCCGAGTTACTCCCAGCTCCGTTTCCTATTTATTCGCGCGGCGCTGGCAGCGACGAGCTGTAAACACGAGCTTACCTTGAAACTCGGATAAAAGTCCGCCGCGAGGTGCTTTCCGGCCGGAACTTTCGTCGTAATCGCGGAACGTTGCGCTGATATCAGCGAGCTTGCAGTTCCGTTCCCCGGCGTGTGTTTTCTTTTTCTTTGCGCGCGCGATGCAGCCAGCTTTTTGCTCGTAGTAATTTCTGCCGGCAACGTGGGCGAGAAAATATGAAGCGGGAGGGGAAACGAGAAAGAACAAAGTAGCCGGTATCTTCAGCACCGGTTGAAACCTGAAACCGTGAAATTTGCAATTTCGAGAGTCGAGTTCTCGGCTTGAAAAATTCGAGTCCATCGGTTCATGGGTGCAAAGTTCGTCTCGGTGGTGGTTGAACTACTCGCGCGCGAGTTCTCGCGTCTGGTATTTACGACCCAAGTTGGAGAGGTGAGCCGGCCGTAAACGCGGAAGAGCGAATTTATCGCGAAAGCGGTAAACCGCTTCGTTTATCGATCGCTTCATCGTGTTTCCGGAGGGCGTGGATCGGTTCGGTAGCTCCGCGTGGTCCGTTTCCGAGAATCGAACGGGTGCTGTCGCTCTCGCGAAATCCCTGCGATCGTTTTCTTTTCTCCCCGACAAACTTACGACAGTCCCAATTGAAGAAAAAACAAGCTGTTGACAATGTGCACGATTGTTTCCATTTCAACCAATCGTTAAAACTGTCAAACTCCTGTCCAACAAGGGAACGTATCGAACTGTGGAATCACCGATTTTGACAAAATAATTTAGGAGCGCGGGATATATTTTGTCAGATATTGGAAATGATCGAAGATATTGTATTTTGTGTAAATTAGAATTTAATTTAATGGGGCACATCATTTTGCAAAGGAACCTTTTAAACAATATTATAATTTTAAAAAACTTTCCAAGTAAATGGTAATAAATTTTCTTGAACGTTCATTTATGAAAACGATATGTTAAAAACACGAATTACGGATAAAGTGGAATTTTTATTTTCGCGTTATAAAAAGGAATTCGTTATTTTTCAAATCGTTCTCGGTGGACGTGTGCAGAGCAGTGATCAAATATGAATAATTGCTAGTCTGAAATCGATTGTGTACGATTCATAAATGAATCGACGAGCAGGCTGATCCAACTGGAGAATCGCGATTTTACTCCAAATATCATTTATTTTGCGAACGTGGTTAGAAAGTTGCACGGGTAATTTCTCGCTGCGGAATTGCAGCAGTCGGCTCGTGTAAACAGCCAGGGATATTAACCGAGCATTCGTGTATCTCGTTACGAGTCAGGCGTTACGAGTTTCTCTTTCTTATTGAAATGCTAATGATTGCCGCTTCGTTTCACCTCCTTTCCTAAGGAGACTGAATCCTGGCTCTAGAAACGAGCCATCTCGCCGGAAACGCGCGGCAAGCCAAGCCAAGTTTTGGACTCGCTTGGTAAACTTGTGTTGCGATCTAGATAGAAGAATCACTTCTGGGTCAGAGGCTGGATGGGTGAGGAGGGGACACAGTCGAAAAATAAAAGCTTTATCTCGCCCGATCCCCGCGATAACGTCGCTTAAACCGTGCGTATTGTTTCACGAGAGAGACCGGCGGCGCTGGCAATTTTACGAGTCCCGGGAGCAGCGTTCGCCAATCGACCACGTCCCTTGTTGACACACGCTCGCGACGCTCCCGGCAATTATCTAAATTTATTAACCGGTCGTTTGTATTTGCCATGATTTCCGTTTTTGAACACCTCCTGTCCTATTATCCGATCGTCAATCTTTTTATTTCGAATTTTGTCAAACGACCAACGTTGAATGTGTATTTCCCTGTCTCGCGCTCACAGACTGGAACTAAACTGTGATTCTGTCATTTCTGAAAATGAACGAAGTATTTCAATTTGCGTTAAAAATAGCACGGCGAATGAAATTTAAGCGTAATTGTATATGGTAGAATCACCGTCGCGTGGTTTACGATTTATCGTCGCGAGAGTTTTCGTATCCTCTCTCTCTCTCTCTCTCTGTCTCTCGCAAGCGCGCGCGCGCGCGAATCCTTTTATCCCCGGCGCCGAAGCCCAGGGAACAACCTGCAGCGTTCCCCTAATAAACTTAGACTCGTCGTATTCTCGCGGAAACGCGGGATAAGGCGAGAGATTGCATTACGCCTGACACGCTGCTGTCGGGACGCTCTTTCCCTCTGGGGACAGCTGCCGACGCCTTTGTTCGTCGGTGACGCGCTCAATTTCGTTTTTCCAGCCGCGCCGCGTTGTGAAACGCTTCCGCGACGCGTCCGGAACAAACCAACAAGCTTCCTTCGCCAGTGGCAGGCAACTTGGTTCGACTCCCCCGTCGTCGTTTCTTAATTACGCTGCGAGAAATTTCGTGGAGAAAAGTAACCCGTTGAAATGTGATAATAAATAGTTTATTAATATTTAAGTGATTGAATGAGGAGGCGATGACAAAGAAATATTAATTCTCTGTGACACTTTGATGATTTGTGATCGGTACGCTACTCTCTTTCTTTGTGCGTACTTCCATACACTTACATACACCAACCGTACGCTCATATTTTACGTATTAAATCTAAATGCATATGGGGATGGATATATCACGACCAATTTTCTACCTTTTCTGGAAGAACTTCCGAGATAACAAAAGCCCGTATCAGAAGCTTAAGAATCAATAAAGGCAGTTCAGTTGAGTTATGAAAAGTCTGTCTTGTAAAACTCTTTTTTTGTATCTTGCCGAACCTCTCAGTATTTTAATATTCAGTATTACGCTGCTTTAATTTTTTATAACAAGTCGGAAATCGCGAACAAGTGCCGATCACTACAATCGAAACAATCGTGTTCCGCTTCGTCACAACGTCAGAAATACGTTTCTTGACGTTGAGTGGCCACTGTTCAGTGCTGGTGGTTCTGATCAGTATTTTTTTTTTTTTTTTTTTTTTTGGAGTAATCTCCTCCTACTACCGTAACACATGCACAGTCACTCGATGTACAAGTGAGAAAATGGAAAATAAAAATTATCGAGAGTCTTAACCCTTTGCGCTGGCAACTGGTTTTGCGGACCATAACGAGTGACCAAACCGTATATACTACTAAATAATTCGTCGCTTTCTTTTTCTTTTGAATTCGTCGGTGTGATATCACTGGATAGAAATAATTGGAGGAGTAATAAATTTACTATTTGTTTTGCCTGGATTGTAACATAATTGTAATTAAAACTGAGAAAATATTGCAATTTTGGGACAAAGGATTCTCGATGTGCGTGGCACGTCATTCCAACGCAAGAGATTAACCACTTGGCAACTGATTGCGGACCATAACGAGTGACCAAACCCTATACAATAATTCGTCGCTCTCTTTTCCTTTTGAACTCGTCTGTATGATATCACTGGATAGAAATTATCAACAAGTAATAAACTTATCATTCGTTTCGCGTGTGGGTTACATTTTAAATGTACTTAAAAACTGAGAAAATGTTGCGAATTTGGAACAAAAAATTCTCGACATGCGTGGCAAGAGGTTAATTGCCCGCGGAATCCACGATGATTTAATTATCCACGATGCATTTACAGAAACGGATGGAACACCCTCGTTACCGTTGGCTCCTGCATTCACCCCTGTCGAAAAGCAAACGAATCCTTCGAGTCAGCCCCTCTCGCCAACCCCTTTGTCAGATCCCGCGACGAAGAAAGGTTGCACGAAGAAAGACTCTCGGGCCTTCGTTCCTACGGCTAATTCGACATTAATTGCGCGTTTCTCGCAGAAACTATAAACTGGCCCCACCCTCCCCCTTCGAGTGGTAGGTGGTTGCCTCTTAATTGCCAGCTGAATCCAATTACGGTGCTTGAGGCTTTACTATCGCGGAGAGGAACGAAACAAAGAGAGCGGCAGCCCGCGTGGGTCTGCGAAATCGTGGCTACGAGAGGAGTCACCGTCGTCGACGTATTCAATTAGCCGGGGGCACGGCTCCTCGCGAGTAATTAGTATATCGGCGAGGCGCGAGTGGCCCCGAACCGTTCCTTTCTCCCCGCTCTTCCGCCTCTCGGTACTTTGTTTGCCCTTTTTAAAGCGAAAGGCCGTACGCATTGCGCTAATAACGATAAAGCTGCGTCCCCATTAACCGTTACTGCTTCCGGCAACGATTATCGTCCCGAGACAACGACTCCCCGTATAGACTCGTTTCGACTTTAATTCGCGGGGTAGATCTTTGAAACGGACGTTGGCGTAATTTACATCTCCCTTGACTCGTGACTCTTCAAGTTCGACATCGCCAGAATCTTCGCGCAGGTAATAAAGTGCAGATCGGGAGAAGAAGCAGTTGACCAGAAGATAAAGAAACAGTACCGTGGTCGTGTGCCGAGGGCAAAACTGAGGGGATCGTTCACTGCCCTCTATTTAGCTCCCGGCGAGCTAAAGTGCTGGCCACTGTAATAAAAAAGTTCGCTCGCTCAAAGGGTGCGTTTCGGTGGTTGTAAAACGTCAGGCAACCAGCAATCAGGCGTCGTTAACTCGCCGAGATCGGCCTTCGAAACGTTCCGATCGGCCTGTCGCGTACTCCGCGAGGCGTCCTCCTTCCTTTCGAGCCGATTTAGGTTCGTTAATCAAAGTTATCCAAATTTCTATGGGATTATTCACCGGCCAGCCGGTTTTACAACAGAGTATCTTCTTCGAAGTTTGACGTCTGTGCTGAAAATCAATCTTGCAACGTAAAAATTAATTTCGACGCGTTGTCGAAGTGGATTGATACCTATCGAGCAGTTTTTAGTTGATAGATTAGAAATTATCGTCGACACTCATTGATACTTTTCGATACACTTTTCCCCCAACAGCTGACGGCTGTTTTGTGCGCGTTGACTGGCGTATATTATAGCCAATCAATTTAAAATGCCGTTCGAGACTTAACCTAAGTGAAATAAGGTGCCATCTTAGCATTTAAAGTTTTTTAAATTTAAATTTAAATATTTTTAACACTAAATCTACCGATACTTGATACTTGTATACTTACTTACTATACTATACCTGTGTACATGTAAAAAGAAGACATTTCCAAGTCAACTGACACTCATATTCACACAATTCGAAATAATTCGCATAAACTAGACTTCTTATTCTTTCTTACGAAAGTTTAAAAAATGGAGGATGGTATTTTTTCCAGAGATTGAAACTCTTGAATATTACATTATACTCTAGCACGTTCATAATTGCTTCGAACCTAAACGATATCGACACGTTAGTAGGATATAATTAACAAAATTTCGTGTCGAGTACAACTTCAATGATTATTTTTGTCATTTTGTTTGAAGTGGCGATGCTTCGTAAATAAATTCGTAGATAATACGAAAAATGCGGTGTGTACAGAATACATGTTTGTCGAAGGGAAAATGTTAAAAACGATCGGTGTGAACTGTTCTTAAAGCGTAACAGGTCTAAGAACAAAATAACCGTGGCGGTCGTTAGAACCTGTTACCAGTATGAAAAAGCGGGCCTAAACCATAGTCGTAAATACTCCAACTTTAGAAAATAAATTTCTTCGTCTTTGATCTATACAAACAATTCTGTATACGTTAATTGAGATTGTTTCAACTTTTTTTTTTTTTTTTTTTATTTCATTAAGAAATTACAATCAATCCTCATTGAGGATTATAAGTCAATGGCATGCAGAGTAGTTTCTACTACTAGTGTCGATTAATGAGATACATAGTTTCGGATGTTTGTATAAACCTGTACTGAAGGTCCAGAGGGTGGTATTGTTTTTAATCTTCGTGTGTGTCCTGTAGAATCCAACAGTTGAGTGACCAAAGGATTAGGATGGCTACTCACGCGCGAGTTGTATCTAATGTTGTGTTTTGTTATTTCCTCTTTAATTGTGAGGATCCCGAGATCACGGTGAATTGTTTCGTGAATTGTTACGTACCAAAGTGCATTTGTAATTATTCTTGCCATTTTGGATTGGAGGCGTTGGAGTATTTCGATGTTGGAGTTGCTCGCTGCACCTCAAAGTTGAATTCCGTAGGTCCAGATGGTTTTATAGAGTAATAATTTATTTTGAAGGCTTAGATTTGATCGTCTGCCCAAGAGCCAGTAATATTGTTTAACTATTAACTTCAGTTGGTTACATTTAGTTTTAATATGCTGTTTAATCTTCTGTCGAGATGCAATCCCAGGTATTTAACCGAATCTTTGGTCGGAATAATTGAGTTGTTATAAGTCACTTTCGGGAGTTTCAACTTCCTGGGCGAAAATGTTGTTCATCGAAGTCTTCAACAGTATCGATGACCGCGCTATATCGTGATTATTCATCCGCCGACGAAGAACTCGCTCTGCTGTTCGCAGCAGGAGCGACCGGTCGAATAAATATTTCGCGTTTACCGGCGAAAACGAGAAACGTGCCGTCGTGAGCGTAACCCGGTGTCGGTGGCCGATAATTAATTCCACGGAGGAGCTCGCGTTTCCAATGAATTATTCACGTAATTAGACTGGCCGGCTAATCACGGAAATGAAATTATCAATAAATCAGCAGCTCGTTACAGTTGCCCGTGCAACAATATAACGTTCGATCGAGCGCCGGCCTCGCGATACCAATGTTTTCGTTAAATATTCGTGATTTTTTTCAACGCGTTGCGTGCTTGTCCGAGTGACCTCGTCCACCTTCATCTTGGATATTTTTAAACGGTTTCGTTTTTAAACCGGAACACGACGGCGATCATCCCCCTCCGCCCCCCGACGGTGGCTTCGACGTTCGTCACGGGCTCTCGCTCGTCAGTCGTTCGCCGATCGTCGCGCGATTTCTCTCGTCATCGTTTTCTTATCCGCGACGAAACGAATCATACGATCATCATCTCGATTCGATTCGATTCGGTTCGGTCGCGTCGCGGAAACTCGGAGCTCGCGAGCAAGAACACGCGAGCAAGTTCCCCGGAGCGTCGCGTCCCGGATTTCTTAAAATATCCGCGGAATTGCGGCCGCTTCATTTTTCATTTCAAGAGAGAGAGAGTGAGTGATGTCCACGGGAGAAGACACGCGGTGCTGAAAGCGCAGCTAGGCCGGGTCTAGAAAGAAAACGGGTCTGTGTACCGTGTATACCGTAGTGAAAACCGGAGTGGATACTGTCCGCTGCTGATCCAACTTGGCGAAACTGTGCCAAGGAGCAGCTTCTTTCGATCGCCCCAATTTCACGCGTTGCCCACTCTTAATTCTTCGACGTTCGCGTTACAGTGGTGCTCGCGACGCTCGGCCAAAGCGTGATCGAACGTCTGATCGATTCGCTCTCGTGGATCTGTTTTCTTTGCCTTCTTCGCCTCCGGAGATATCCTCCCCCCCAACTGTCTCAGTTTGCGTTTCATTCGGTTAGAAAAGGGGGGGAAGAAAGTTTCTCGAACACGGGTTTGCCGAAACGGTTCTCCGAGCGGGTCGAGCGCGGCGAGCTCTCGTTTAGAGGAGAGTTTCGCAACGCTCCGAATTGAAACGACCGTGTTTCCACTTCTTCTTCTTCTTCTTCTTCTTCTAGTTTCTTGAAAAAATTCGCTGCTATCGCTCTTTCCTTCGTTTCTTCTTCTTTTTAACAAAGGATCTGCTTGCTTCTGTGCTTTTCAAGCAGGCGTACGATATCTCTGCATAATAAAATCCGAATCGAACGTAATATCTGAAACGTGTTATTACACAATTAATTTCAATTTTATACAATTTAATATAATTTAATTGATACAATATACTTTAATATAATAATAGATATTCTCTATTTTTTTTTTCTAACTTTGACGCGTCAAATGAAAAAGTTCAAGGCGCAAAGATTGTTTCGATAGACACAAATGAACACGCTCGGTGGATCGCAACACGTTCTTCTCGGAACTTCTCGTATCACTCCGCGCGACTTATCGCGAGTTCGAGAGTCGCCTTAGAAGCGAAGCTTTCAAAGCTTTGCACGCCTTCGGTCTTGAACTTTTTGAACCCACTCCAGATCAGGTCCGAACCGTGTTCCAGCGTTTCAACCAAATTCCAGAAAGCAACGCCCTTCGCCTCGATTGATCTCTTCGTTCGCGTGATCATCGACACTGTGACAAAGACGATAAATAACGACACTCGATTGATCGATCGATCGATCGATCGAGGACAAATTCGCGTAGAAGAGGGCAAGTTCGTGTAATCTGCGTGGGAACGCGAGTCGCCGGCGCTCGAAGGTGGCTCGAGCGTGGGCCAGCTACGAGGAAAATGACGAGGAGTGGCAGCGGCGATGGCGGCGGCGGGAGCTTCCGGTCTTCCGCGGCGACGTCGCCGGGGATCCGCCGTGCGAGATGCCGCAGCAGAGGTTCCACTGCGGCGGCTGCAAGAACCGTCTGCCCGACTTGACCAGCGACGTGTGTCGTCTGTTGTCCTACAGGAGTCTGAACGGCCTGGCGAGGGACAGCGGCTGGAAACGGAAGAACGATGAGGATGGCAGGCGGTCGAGACCGCCCGAAGACAAGGTAAGAGCGGCCGGAGGTGGGGGGAGGAGAGAAAAAAAGAGAAAAGTGGAGTGGCTGAGAATCGATATCTGCGTGGTCGGTGAAGAAACGTGTTCAGTAGCTTCAAACGAAATAACGAACTTCGTCAAATTTACCTGCAGTCGCGCGGTTCGTTTATCGATTCGTCGATTGTCCCCGTTGGAATCGTGTTCGGCGGAATCGGGAAACGAAACTTCGTCTGTAGCGAAATGGAAAATCCTTACCCGTGCGCATTAGGAAGGTGCGCTGATTTGAGTACCGAGACTTCTAAAAGTGAAACGAAATCGAGAAATAATACGGAAACTGTATTAAAGAAAATTCGATAATGAAAAGGAACAGTAGGAAGGTGTTGCGGGAACTAGAAAAATAAATTGGAACACATGAAAAAGAATTTTGCGCAAGAAAGGAACGCACGGATAATGAACATCTGTAAAAGCCAGAGGGCAAAAGAGCTCGACGTTAAAAAGAAGCCGAAATGAAATTAAATTTCAGCGATGGTGCAACAACAGCAGAAGAGGAGGAAATTCGCGAAGTGAAAAAAGGAAAAATGAGAATACGACGCACGATCTCATTAGTGGTGATTGCCGGCCCGCCAGAATTAATGATTTTCACGCAGTCTGCGATTCGGATTAATTCGAGAGAAATTGTCGCACGCTTTAATTGCTGCCGTGAAGTGCGACGTTTAAACACACGCGCGCGCGCAACTCGCGTAATCGGCAAACGGCATGCCGAACGTTTAATTCGTTCGTCGGACGAGACTCGAACTGTCTGATAAAACTCGTCGTTAAACCGCTCCACGTCAAAAGCTCGGCTTGATAACTTTCCGGATAATCGCGCGAGAGAAGCGAGAACTTTTTGCAGGGTAATTCCCCGCCGGGATCCTCTTGGAATAAAGAGGGTGTGTTCCATCCTTCCGTCGTGAAACTTCTTCGCGAAAACTTCTCCGAAAAGGAGCATCGTTTAATTCGTTCGGGAGAGTCAATCTCGCGCGAGATACGAGCGAAATAAAAACGCTGGCGCTCGTCTCGAGCCTCGCGGCCCCGTTGGCACGCGAGGTCGTTAAACAAATCGGACAGGGAGAGCCGTGTCGCTGCAGAGGCAAAGGCCGAGCGCAAACAGCGTTCGCTCGCAGACACGAGCTTATCGAGTGCCGCATGACAGAACGTTTTACTCCGATTGCGAGCCGGGGCCGCATAACTCGATGAAACGGTTTGTCGGCACACAGCCGGGGGTTGGGACGTCCAATGGTTTCGATTCGTTTTTCCTCCTCCTCTCTCTCTCTCTCTCTCTCTCTCTCTCTCTGTTCGTGACCCGCTCCGGGGATCCGTTTCGTCGTCGTTTCGCTCGAAATAGTGTTTCGCTCGGCAATCGAGTTCCATCGAGTTCCATCGAGTTCCAACGGAGCGCGATGCCTCTCTCCCCTTCCCATTCGTTACATCGTCAACGAGTCTGCGCGGTTTGTCATTCGACGCGAATCGACGCGTCTTACGTCGTCGATCGAGTTTTCAATTCGTGGATCAACTTTTCTGGTAGAGCTTGACACGTTTGCCACCGCGCCGTGGAGAAGAGATTTCCAACCACAGACCAATGGCTTACTTGTATTTCTTGAACTTCTGCGAAATATACGTATACGTATCTGCAGATTTTGATTCAGATAGCGTCAAAATTTCAGTACGTGAGTGTGTAAGTCTAGTTCTTCAATGTGTCACGGATATGTAACACCAGGCGTTACAGATGATTTTCTTAGTTTTTATTCATTTCTTTTATTTAGAAAAAATATTATATATACTAGTGTCTGTATATACGTGACGCGGAGGAGAGATTTCCAACCACAGACCAATGCTTACTTGTGTTTCGAATTTCTGAAAATGTGTACACCTCCAGATTCAGATAGTATCAAAATTTAGCACACGAGTGTGTACTGATCTATCTAATTAATTTCGTTTTTTTATTCAGAGAGAAACATTAACTACCGTATTGTCATTGATCTGGTTATTCTCTCTATCGTTCCTGGTGTTTCTCGAATTTGTCGGAAGCCTTGCTCTATTCTATTTCGTAATGTTTCAGCATTTTCAATCGATGTTGCGTATACAATAGATTTTCTTTCATGTGACTATTTAAAGATTCAGCAAATTTCGCAATACTCTCTAAATCAGTAACTTACTAATAATCGTAATACAATAATAATAATAAACTAGTAATCGTAATATTCGCTACATTATCATGTCAAACACAATCTTATACGACATGTGTATATATATACACGGAACGCGAAGGAAAGATTTCAACGACAGCCTAGTATATACTTACATTTCAAATCTCTACAAAATGCATCGTACACTTTGATTCAGATAATTACTGAAATTAGTTTTTAATTAAAATGCGGTTGCAAGTCTACATAATTTTTCAACGCGCCACAAATATGGGCCGTATAGATGATTAGATTAATTTTCTTTTCAGTTTTTGTTCATTTCTTTTTTTATTAAAAGAGAAATTAACTCTCACAGAGATCAATGCGTGACAGGTAGCGAACGTGTCAAGCTCTGTATGCTCGAATTCTTCTGTAGTTTCGAGTCCGACGAGAGGGTGAAGAAAGTGTCGGCTTTGAACGTATTTACTGAAACTTTCGCTCCTTCTACCGGGTGTCTTCTAACGTTTCAAACGTGTTCGTTGCATAACGCGTGCAACTTCGCAACTACGACGGCTGCTACTGTTCCAGGAGTCGAGTGAGTTTTAAATCTTAAACCTCGAGACTGGTTTACCGCGAGAACATTTTTCTTGGTCGCGATGCGTTCCAGTTTCTCGCGTGGAATTCAGTGCCCACGTGGTGAGGAGATCTATCCCTCCTGGTGAATATTTTTCATTTTTTTTTTTTCTTTTTTTTTTACCACTGGAACTACCGAAGTGGTGTAAAAACGACTAATTCATAATTCATAATTGTTTTTAGACATATTACAGATGCAAAACATTTTTAACAGGTTTAAATAATTTTTTTATAAAATACATGAATAAAAGTTTGCCTACTCTATTGTATTTCTATTTTCTTTTTTCACTTTAATATCTCTGAAATTCTCAAAAAATTCTATGCTTTAGTGTTGGAATTTGTGTGAAACTAGAAGGGATTTTTATAATCAATACAGAGTACTTTCACGCAATGCTCACAGCTATACCTTATCTCACAGAGCGGGGGGACAAAGATTAACTGAGTCCCTTTATTAAATATAAGAAAATCCATAGATGTCGCTATGGTACAATAAGAAGATTGATTATACTCTCCAACATTTAGTCTTTGATAATTCTAGTGTAAAAGGTCATCCGTAGATCGCTAAACGAAAGATGATCATCGCGTCAGAGAGTGAAATCACTTTGAAGAAAGCGCGCGCGTATGTGTGTACATACGCTCGTGTATACACACGCGCAGTTTCAAACGAAGCTGAATACACCAGTTAGTTTGCAAGTTTGAGAAACACGGTGGCCGTAGTTACCGTTAAACGGGCGTCTTCGAGTTTGGACTAAAGCCCAACCGGTTGTTCCTTTACAAGCCCCTAAGGGATTCACCAACGCGATCTAAGATTCGTGCCAGTAATGAATTTCGAAGGCGCTGGCTGGGGGGAATTGCGCAATCTAACAACTGGTGCCGGTGCTTGATTCCGCGATACTTGACTACTATTATCGATTTGCACCGTTCCTTCACCAAACTTCATCATTATCCTCTGTTTTCCACGATCGCAAAGATGCGTAAACTGACCTCGTAAACGTGAACGAAGATACGATACAGTTAGCTCTCTGTGCAGAGCGCGTGGATACACTCATCAAGCGGAAATGGCAGTTTTTTGCATTACGACGGGCAACAGTTAATTACCACTAGTAATTGTAGTTGTTTAAATGAAAATTTTAGTGAAAACTACAGTGTATGTTTGTAAATTTCAGAGACTTTGGAATTATTTAAAGACGGCAACGGAATGAAATGAACACACAGAGAAGTTGCATTGCACGCAGTAAAGAAGGGATTAAAAAAGAAAATTATTGATAATTATTGTTCGGGAGAGTTTCCATCCTAGAATGCCCACGGTGCTCTGGGTGCATGCTCGCCGGAGAAATTTTATGTATTTTGAATGACCAGAGTCCCTAGCAGACTCATAAACTATCGGCATAAACTCTTGTCCTTCTGGCTGAGCTTTGTCTTACATCAGACAAAGTCCTTCGACCGTGGACTAAAGCATGGAATCAGCTTTCCCGAACATGTGCGAAGACACTGGTGACATGGCCATCCACCTTGGGCCCACAATTTCCAAAAAGTCGATAGAAAGGGAAGAGAGCTCCCCTACGAATCAGAATTGGTCCGAGCTGCATAGTCCTCTCGCGATATATGTATTTACAATTAACACCGAGAAAAAGATCAATATACAAGCGCGCGTCAAAGATATACAGTCCACAATGCAAAACATTCTCAGATACCGCTCGACACGCGCGCGAACAATTATTATAAAAAAATATTCCTCCGTCTATTGGACGTTGTTTAAATTCCTTTTCATTACGCGAAAAGAATAATCGACGCGTGTAAACTTGTTGCTGGAATGCGTTAAAGGCACTATTGAATCACGTCCAATTGAACAAGGCTGCGCGTCTAACCGGGAAACACTTTTCAGATTAACAGACAAAGCACGTCGTCAAAAATCCTACACGAAAAGATATTCATGGTGTTTTACAAAGATAATGTTCGGAGCACTTGCGAAGTGTCTTAAAATTTCCAACTTATCACTTTTTCCAAGACGTTCATTTCTCTCGTCTTCTTCTCTTTAATATACAAACGATGTTTGCCAAACGATACGAGTAAATCCGAGTAATAAAATCATGGATTCTACGAAAATAGAAGAAAATAACATAGTGATGTCATTCCAAATCGCCGTCCCTTCAGTTTTGCGACACACTTGCAAAACAGATTGACAGGTTCAAGCAAAATCGTTCGTGCACATATGAAACGTTGTTAAATAGAAAGGCTGAGGAGCAAAGAAACGTAGACGAATGGATTCGATTAGGCGTGAAATGGACGTTTGGATCGGAAGCGCCGAAGGCGATCGGAAAGTCCTCTCTTCAGACTGCGGGAGCAGTTCGTGAAAAAAAAAAAAAAAAAAGGAAAGAAAGATCGAGAACGGAGCATCGTCGCGTCGGGGTTTGTTAAGCGAGCTGGCGCGAAGACGGAAAGTTTCGTTATCTGAAATGAAATCCAGGGACAACTCCGATTGGCGAAAGTGAATTAAAAATTCGCCAGGCGTTCGCTGCGTGGAACGATTCCCCGCGATTGCATCCCCATTTCGATTAAAAACGGAACGCGAGTCCTCCGAAAGTTCGATCTCTTGTGTAGATTGGTTGTCGCCGATGACCGACATCGAGATCCTAAGTTTCGGATAGGACAGGAATCTCTTGTTGAAATCGCAACACACATTTTGTCTGTTGTCACTAGCAATAAATTCGTAAAAATGAAATATCTATTTAGTTGTTCGTATCGCTGGTCTGCGTTTGAAAATAATGAATTTTTTGTTAATAATGCAGAAATCAAAATTCCACTTTATCCGTGGTTTGTGTTTGAATATATAGTTTTCATAAATAAATATTCAAGAAAATTTTCTTGGAAAAGTTTACAAAAAATACGATCTCTTTAATATATTGTTTAGACAAATAGGTTTCTTCGCGATTGGATACCATTAAATTCGTCGTTGAGAAATACTAATTTTCATCAATTTTTCACAAAGAATGATATCTTCAATAATTTCCGAGATATTTGACAAAATATGTTTCGCATCCTTAACTTTGAGGATAGTTTTCACCTCTTCAACATTGATAAAAAGAAAAGTATGGATCAAGTATTTTTCCGAAAGCTGCCAAATTTCATCAAAATCGATGAGCGATTAACATCACCGCTCTTAACACTAGAATTACCAAGGCGATTAAAACGACTAATTTATAATTTTCTGTGGACAATTTTATACATTAGCGACAGTGTAGTTTTCAGATAGTAATATTTTATATTATATAATATTTAACACAGTGTATTTCCAGAGCAATATTTGAATAAAATATAATAAAGTAGAGTAAAATTCAGTAAAACATTCGACAGAAGCTCGATAGAAGTGTCCTTCGCGCTTCAGTTTCTTTGCCACGAATATTATTCGACTTCAATCATCGGTGGTTTTGACTAACTTCACACGACTCGAACGCAAAAGAACAGAGCAACATGCATTTGTTTTCCGAGCGAGTCGCGGAGGCACCGGGAACTATTTTTCCACTTTCAATAACAGCGCAGCGTGTCACGATGGGGAACGCGAGCAGATGCGCGGGCGGACGGTGAAGAAACTTAACACCTTGGCGTGCAGCGGCAGACACGCGATGAATAATGCATCGGGGGATGTCGTTCGGTTTGCAGCCGCGAGATGCGTTCGGCCGAAGCTTTGGCAGCGCTGTCGGCCAAAGGTAAAAACGAAATCCGACGTGGCGGGTGAACAGGACGCGGTTAATTCGTCCTTTGTGTCGCTGTTGGACGAGCGGAGACGCAATCAGGAAGCTGCATTGCACAAACGTTGCGTAAGTACGGTCACGTAGGCTTGCTATTGCGAGCTACGCATCGCTACGATTCCATTTTACCGAGGCAATATCGATGCGAACGCGCGATCCTCGTCGCGACAGGAAAAATTACGACGACTTTTTGCCAATAACGTAGTCGGCGTTTCGAATGTAGCTTGGCTGAAATCATTTGCATCGCGACTTAGATTTCACGACTCGAATTACACGTAATTTATCAAATCTCGATTCTCTGTTAATATTAACCAATTACGATGAAATATCAGCACGTAATGTTAATATGAAGAGCTCGACGATCGAATCAGTACAAGTTACTTTTGATTAAGAACAATTTGTGCTATGAAAGTATTTGTTTCTTTTTTTTTTTTTTTTTTTCAGTCAACAGAATAACTTAGTCATTATTATATGATCACTGCAACGTAGCTATGTAATATAATAACTAAAACTATTAAAATTGTAAGTTCTTTGCTACTTGAATCATTGGAAATAAATGTTGATTAAAAACTATTGAAACTTTTAACAATACTATTGAAATAACATTCATTCGTAAATCACTAGAAGTAATGACTAATCGATTAAAAACTATTAAAATACTATTCAAATCGTTACAGATAATAATGAAACTGTCCCACCGACAGATGGTCGATAACAAAAATACATTTTTAGCAACGACAAGCAACTTTTAATAAAAAAAAAAGTCACTTACATTCGACTTCCGATCGCCTTCTATTGATAAATATGAGATTCTCAATCTACTCGCCAGTTATTCCACGTTTCGTGATTCTCTCGCGGGACATTTCGCATTGCGCGGCGACCGGGATTCGATGATCGTTCATAGTCGAATTCATCGACGATTCAATTCTACTTAACCCGACTCGACTGGCAGGCGCGGGCCCTGAAAACGCGTGTTTAATTAGAAAAGCCAGAAACGGGGGGGGGGGGGGGGAATGATCGACAAACAACCGTGTCACGCGACACAGGTGAATAGTTGGTAGAAATCACGGGACCGACAGGGGAGCGATCGAGGCCAATAGCCGGGGTTGTGTTCGTCGGTCGGGCAGCAAAGTGCCGATTAATTGCAAGCCCCCTTTATCAACGATCGGCCGACAATCAGTAACGTGTAGCCGCGCAAAGTTTCCAATCGATTCTATAAACACACAGAGCCGCGGTCTCGCCAACTCCGGCGAATTTCGACGAGCGAGAGGAGGGGATTCGAATCGAGAAGTCCGACGCGGGTGAAATTCGACGAACTTCATCGAAGCCATCGAAGATGGAATTTGGGAATTTTCTCGGAAAGGGAGAAAAGAGATTGGACGAGAGAAGAGAGAGAAAAAAAAAAAGAAAAGAAAAAAAGTCGAAGACGAGGCAGCGGAAAATCGAACGCGGAAAAGCGCCGTGCGCTGGACGGATATCGATACAATCGCGGGGCTGAAAGAACCGCGAACCGACGTCTACGATTTCGATATACGAGACGCCGGTCGCTGGCTATCGATCCGCGGGACTCGTATTTTTCCGCAATGCTTCGCAATAATATTGCCATTTATGTACGGACCGCAGAGCCGATATCCGGTTCCCTTTACGTAACGTTCCCTCCCCCTCGCACCCCCCTTTACGCTCGACTTTAATTTCAGCGGAACTGGAACGCCACGAATTTGACCGGCTCTTTGATTTATAGACTCGGTGTCCCCGCAATACTTTCCAATTATTTGCTCGAAAACTTCGAGACTCCGGCGACGTATCGGGAATTTTCCGTATGAACAGTGGACTGGTAATGCCGAGATCGTTTGAGGGAGTCCCGATACATTAAAGTTTTTTGGGGAGATAATTGATAGATTTTCAAATCTTTTTCAGCTCACTGTTTCTTTTCTTTCTTTCTTTCTTTCTTTTTTTTTTTTTTTTCAATCGTTAACAGCCGATAAATTCGCCAAAGGAGATTAGAAAGGTTCGATTAGCTTTCCGTTTAGTCTCTGACCGCGGACCTTCCGGTTTTGCTTCGTAGTCCAACGAACGTGGCGCGAACCCACCACGCGTGAGTTCGTTGTAATCTCGCCATTTCAGTCCCAATTCGAGAGGATTTGTCAGAGCCTTTCGAATCGCCCTGGTCTCCGAGCGTGGGTTGCCGCCAGCCAAAGAGGAATTTACTCGCCGCGATCGTTAATAATCCAACAGTCGTCTCCGCATACCCAGAAGAAGTCTCCCCGTTTCTCCGCAAACGCTTGGGTAATCGGTTTTATCCGCGAGCACCGGATAACGGAGGAAGAATTTCTGTCGGAATTTGAAAGAATTACGGACAGAGCGGAATGACAAACGTTGAACTCGACGACTCGGGCAGATTTCCTCGCGGTAAAGTTCCGTTGGATCGCCGGAAGTTTAAGGCTGCTGTAAACTCAAAACGCGGGCCGTATAAAACTCGATCTCGACTGACGTGATCTCGTTCGTTCGATGATAAGACGAATGTCGAAAGAGACGGAGAATTTGCCAGAGAAAACTGCTGTGGAAGGTGAGCCAAAGGAACCAACTGCTCCAAGTCGTCCGTGTAAACGACCGTCGCTCAAAAAGTCTGAGGACAAGTCTTACTAACATTTGTAACATAATAAAAATAATGTGACAAATGTAAATTATATGCAGTGTAATGCAATTAAATGAATTGCACGATATAAAAAGTATAAATTATATATGTATATATAATTACAGTAAATGCAATACATATAATTAAATGCAATAAATGTAAAACATACTCTATACAATAATAACGTACATAAAATATATGTATAATAAATAATAACGTACATCAATATTAACACTTTACCGAACGATAATCTATTAATCGGCTATCAATCAACTGCTACCGGTCGGCAAAGTGTTGATATATTAATATATATTAACATACAATATAATATACATACAATGAACTTAAATGCAGAATACATTTATTTACATTTAATTTTCAATTAAAGTTGAATGAGATAGATACAAAACATTGCAACAAAACACTTTGTGCAATAAATATTCTATTAATATATATTAATATATTGTATTATGTGTCGTGTTATTACATTATAAATTAGGGGTTATTTCAAAGTGAATCTTCCAAGAAAGTAAGCATTTAATTTTTTTTACTAAACAAGAACATCAGAAAAGCAAACGACAAGGCAAAGAACGTTGTTCGATTATGCGGTAAAATGAATCAAATGCTTCATATTCATTTTGAAACATCTCCTAATTTTTGCCAGCAGTATATTAACATTACCATTATGATATATTCTGTCATATTGAATTATAAAATATGTATACGCGATAAAAGTACTGAACATGGAAAAAAGTAAAAGTGTCCCGAGACTTTTTGAGCGCGAGTTGTATGCACGTGCATACGTACAGAGCGGGGTCCTCCAACCATCAGTCGGCAGCCTCTTGACATTTAAAGCGGTGCAAACGCGGTAAACGAGGTAAACGACCGACGTCAAACGTTTCGTGGCTTTCAAACAAACAAAAAAAAAAAAAAAAAAAACAAGAAGAAGAAAAAACGCCTTCGAACTTCGATAAGCAAATTCCCCAGGAAGACCGTGATCTACCAGGCATTCGAAACCTTCGACCGCTTAATAGATAGTTACACGTTGTGGTCGAACGTTGAAACCGCCGGAGCCGGTCTTGATAAATTGGCAAAATCACGAGCAAATCGTTCGAGTTCCATCGGCGCGACCCTTGGAATTACGAAGCGCGAGCAGATCCGCTTGCCTCGTCTCGACAGGGCTGGGGAATTTACGGAAATCGAACGAGTCAATATCGAGCGGCAGCGAGTCGCGGTCGAACCGCAGACGAAATTAGAGACTCGCGATCCCTCGGACGTGTTCGATACGTCGCGTCGCGAGTAATTGTTGGGAAAAAAATTCGCGGCATCCTCGATGGCACACTCCCAAAAGCAATATTCGCTCTCTCTCTCTCTCTCTCTCTCTTTTTCTCACACGGACAGCGTATTGGCTGATCTGTCGAAAACTGTTCTGCGTCGAGGAACGCTGTCTCCGAATGATGCTGCGTGCGTGATCGTGTAACGAGATTATTACTAACGAGCAGAGACGTTTTTCGTATTTCGTGTTTGCGCGAACGAGAAAAAAAAAAAAAAAAAATGGACGGAAAGTTCAATGGCCCGGCTGCCCAGATTTCCACATGCTTCCTGTCATTTTCTCATCGCGACCAAAACTCCAAATCGCGCACCGTGAAATCCACCGTGGATTCGTTCCGTTCGAAAAACACGTTAAAAACGTGTGAATCCGTCGCTACCGAAAAGTTGGCGATTTTTTTTTTAGGAGATTATTTTACTGTTGCATCCTGTTTGGCGCAGATTCTCGAACGTGTAAAGTTGTGAGAAAAATGTTTTCGTCCTCTGTGAAAAACTGACTGGCCACGGGGGAGAACTAAGGCTAGAAAGTAGGCAGTTGCCTCATCTCTTTCCCCTCGATTTCAGCCGGTTCTGAAGAAAACGGCGCACGGAGGCATAGGAGGAGAAAGGTGCACGCCATTCCCGGTATTTACCGTCGCAACTTCCTTTCCATCGGGGATTAAGCTCCTCCGGGAAGTCGTAACTTCAGGAATCTTCGAGGAAAATTCTGAGAGAGCTCCGCTTGCCTGTAAGAGAGCGTACTATTCGTGGACCGACTCGTGCGCTTGGTCCAGCTTCAGCAATTACAGCAGCTGTTCGGACGCTACCTTTGCGTTAAAATTTCCTTCGTCACGCTCGTCCCGTTTGCAGAATGAATAACGCGTGAGACGCGCCGTCGGTAACAATCGTCTCTGCCGCGAGGGATTTAGTGAAGTCGACTCGAGATGAAAACAATTCAGAGCCAAAAATTGAATTTTTGCAAATTATGTCGCAAATTTTAGGATAGTGTTAAAATTTAGTACACTATATAATTTTTCAATGCGTCACAGATAGTGTAATAGTAATTATCCATATGGATAATTTTCTTTGTTTTCATTCGTTTCTTCAATATTAACTGCCGTCATATAATACATACATGGACGCAGAGAAGAGATTCCAACTATAGTCCAACATATGTATATTTCGAATTCCTGCAAAATGTATATATCTGCAGATTTTGAAAAACACTTAGTAATTAATTTATCTAGTTTTCCAATGTGTGGCAGATGAATAATTTCGTTTGTCTTTATTCATTTTTTTTTTTTTTTTATTCAGAGAAAAGATTCATATACACATAAGGAATTTCTAATTTCACCAAAATTGCAGATTTTTATTCAGATGATATCAAAATTTAATACGGGTATGCGAATCTAGCTTTTCAACGTGTTACAGATACATGACGCTGGACATATATTGATCCTGTTCGTTTCTTATTCATTTTTCTATTCACAGGAATGATCAGCAAATTGCAGATTTTTATAATAGTAGTAATACAATAGATAGTATTAAAATTTAGTACATAGTCTTTCAATATACGTGTCGCAGACACGTGACGCTGGACAATTTCGTTCGTTTTCATTCGCTTCTTTATTCAGAGAAAAAAAAAAATTGACTGTATGTCAGATATGCGTGAACGTTGTACTCTCAATGGAAGTCGACGCGTCACACATCGGTGACACACTGGTAGCGAACGTATTGAAAAACGTCGAATCGAACTCCTCCCGTTTTTTTTTTTTTTTTTTTCTTTTATTTATTCATTTCTCTTTTGAAATCTTCTTCGACGTAGAGTTCCCCTTTGTAGCGAAATTTCTCTCATTTCCAGTTCGCGATTGAAAATCACGAAAGCTCATCGTGAAAGGCAACTTTCCAACAACGTTGCAATCTTCGCCGCACGTCTCCCTGGGAAGTTGATACAGTCGAACGAACGGCTTGCTCATTGACACGCTCAACTTCCTGAAAGGTTGCACCGTTTTCCGGCCTACCTTCCCACCCGGAAGTTTCTTCTTCGAAGCTTTGAACTCTCCGAGCGTGTTTAATTCGCTTTCTCATTGTTGCCGCGTCGCTTATTGTACGTGCGTCGAGGTGTCTATAGCGTGTACAGAGTGTACGCGTTCAGTTTTGTCACCTGTAGTGCAATTGAAAAATGTTTCGAACAAAATTTTTTTAGTATATCTGGCTACGTGTTACCATATTTTTAAATCTCAAAAGAATACTTTTTACGTAAAAAAAAGTCGAGGTCACCTTGACTATTTTTATATGGCACTGTATGTTTTTGACATCACAGGATTCAACAGTGTACGAGCTGATTAGATGACACGATGACTTACCGATGACTCTGGACCGTACGTGACAGATAGATAAATAATATGGAAAGTAAACGAAGACGGTGTAATTATAGCGACAATGAAAAATCTAATACACAGAGCCGGAGCTCTGTATCATAGTTTTAAGATCATTTCAAAGTCACAGTATGACACACTGTTGCATTCGTCTCGACACCAGCAACAATCCTACGATATCAAAAGCATATGGTGCCATTTAAGTGACTTTGACTTTTTTTTTTTTTACGTAAAAAACATTTTTTGAGATTTAAGAATATGGGAACATGCAGCCCACCAGGTACCAAAAAAATTTTGTTTGAAACATTGTTTAATCGGAAATATATAAAAACTGGTCACAAAACTTAACGCATATACCTTGTACATGCAGCTACGATGACGCCCGCCAACTTGATTCATTTTCATTTTGCGCTGTAACCTTTTGTCAGTGGCTACTTAATGATAAGCAGAGAGAATGAGACGGCCGAGATCGCCTCGAGTTACGTAAAGGGAAGGCAGAGTGCGTTCTCCACGTACTCGCAGGTTCGCGAGCTTGCTCGTCCATTACAGGTTAGATTCTCCTCGGGGCATGAGAATCGCGCGCGCGGAAAGACGCCTGGCGGAAAATATGAAGCTCCTTTTCCCTCGATCTAATGTACGAGCTTTACCCCCCCCCCCCCTCCGTTGTAGTCGAAGGACGTGGCAGGTGTGTGTACCGGGGAGAAAATTCCGTGACCTGGTTGCAAAGGGTTATTACGTCGGCGCGCGCGGGAGCTTTCGTAAAAAAAGGTAAATATCGAACCGGCGGCGAGATACTCGGCTCTACGCCGGAAGAAAGACGAGCTTTTATACGCGTGTTGTGCGCAAAGGAGCAAGGGCAAGTCGCCTGTAATGAAACGCGTGCAAAGTGCAACGCGCTTCAAATGGAAAATGTCCCCCGCTCCATCGTACGCTCCGAAGCTTTCTTTCTCTTTTCTCGTTGACGCAGCACGGTGTGATCGACGTACACTCGAGCCATCGAAATCGAGAGACTAGGCCTTGGCAGTGTATAGCTTTGTCTTTACTCACAGTTACTTCATTGTTCACAGCCGCGTAAAGAGTTGCTTAGAGAGACGTCTCGACTATATTTCTCGAGAATTATTCACAGACGGGATGAAAGTTTCTCTGTCATGTTTTATACGAGTTGGCTAGCAAATCATTTTCAACATTTACCGATGGATTGATCGTTTCTTAATACTAGCGCAAAGATTCGGTATCGAAGAAATTAGAGCGCAAAGTTAATGATAAAGTATATAATACAGAAAAAGACACAGACTTTTATTCGTGTATTTTATAAAAATTATCCACAAATCACTAAAACTACAGACGTCGTAAATCTGCAGAATTATAAATTGGCGGCATTTTGACCACTTTGGTAGTTCTAGCGGCGATTTCGAAATTGTTCGAAGAACAATCATGGTCCATGACCAAGAGAGGTCCCCAGCAAAATATTGTAAAAAAGAGGATCTAGCAGAGAAGAGTGAGAAGAGTGACAAACAAATCTTTTGATAACAGAACCGTCAGCCCAACACTTAATCAATCCCGTTTCTTCCGAATCGAAAAGGATTCGCAAAGATCTGTGCCCCGTAACGATTTCCAGCAAGCGCATGAACGGCCAGCGGTTAAAACTCCTTGACCGAGCAGAGGAAGGACGGTGGATAAGCGCCACGAGTCACAAAGCGAGGCAATAAAATTCCTGCATGGCCACAAAGGCGTAAACGTAATTCCTCCGTGGCCGGATAATCTGGAAAACAAGCTTGCGCTCGTCAAAGCTGCGAAAGCGAAATCGAGGGGAAAGACAAGAAGAAGAAGAAGAAGGGAAGACAGACAGATACATTCGTACGTACGACGCGGAGGAACGCCGTTGGCTTGGAACTGTGGGCAACCGACGTGGTCTTTCGATCACGTTCGACGGACAATTACGGCGCGGGATGAAATGGGATAGGATGGGACGTACACGTGTCTCGGATGCATCGAATCACGTCACAACGTGGCGGATTACCGCAAGATTGTTCATGAATATTTAGAGAGGTGTGGAGAAGAAAGGGCTGGCAGTTCCAACGTTCCAACTCGCCGAATTCGACCGAACCCGATATATATCGCCGGAACGCGACAGGCTTCGCGATGACGAGGCACCGATTCACGTCCGAAATTCAAAACCCGGGGGCCGATTGCTAATTTACGATCATTGCTAAGTATATAGTGCATTTGTATTGTCGTAGGACACGGATGGGTGTCACCATCCTACATTTGATTAGATTAAGTAATTAATATTATATATGAATATATATATATATATATTAGACAGCGGCAGACAAAGGAATGAATTTGTGTTACGTGAGTAAAGAGAACAGCCGCGTGTAAAGAGTATAAAGAGTCTAAAGAGATTAAAGAATATATAAGCGTTTATTTAGAATATATAAGGGTGTAATAAGTGTGTATGCATTTTGTATGAATATTAAGGACTTGTAAATTAGTTAAATAAATTATTATAATAAAGGACTTGTATTTTACGGATAAATGGTAGCAAAGTGATTTCTACTAGATTAGTAAATTCTACATGATAACATAGAGTAATTTCTGCGTTATATCTCATAGTGATTTCTTCATGCTTAACATGTTGTGGACGGGAGACGCGCATTCGCGTGTTTCGTTTTTCGACATTGCGGATGGGGAACGCTATTTTGCATTGTAGGGGACACGACCCAGGCAACGCAAATATATAAATTTTTCAGAAAGTAGGGAAATTGTTTCCTAACATACCACGTCAAGAAACGTTGCTAGAGGTATTTTCATTTTATTTTCATTTTAATTATTAACAAAATAATACACTTGTTAAATGCTATACATTCTCTTGAACCCTTTCAATCATATATTAAATAATTCAAAATAAAACGAGGAAATACAGGCTATATGTTTATCAAAGCATACCGTCCTCAGCGTGTCACTATAAATATAAAATAAATAATAGTTAAAATCTAAAATACATAATAAATAGATTCTTGAATATTACTATAAAAAATATATAGTAATATTTAAGAATATTTCATCAGTGTGAATTAAAAAAGTGCGTATATGCGTTGTACAAAGTTTTCCTGTTGCTTCAAAAATATGCGGGCCCTGGAAGTATAAATATAAAATAAATAATAGTTAAATATAAATATAAAATAAACAATAGTTAAAATCTAAAATATACATAACAAATAGATTATTAAATATTACTATAAAAAATATATAGTAATATTTAAGAATATTTCATCAATATGAATTAAAAGAGTGCATATATGCATTGTACAAAGTTTCCCTGTTGCTTCAACAATGTGCGGGCCGTGGGAGCAGGTTAGGCGCGCCGAGCGCGATACGCAGTGTTTTTAAGAGCGTGATATCAACAACAATAACGACGATCGAATCGAGAAGCGATCGGTGCGTTTATCATCCGACCGTTATTCGAGAGAGACGCAGACACGCAACACAAAGAGGGGAAACGATCGGTCTCGATAACGAGCAAATCCACCGATCCGCGCCGCTAATATTTTTATTATTCGAAATCACGGCTCCCGGTGTAAATTGCGAACCAATCGATGGTAATCGCTCGTTCGCTCGCGTGCCCGTTGTTTATTGCTGGCTCGGCCTGTATCGCGATTCCCAACTGCGAATTGAACAGAAATCTCTCTCTCTCTCTCTCTTGTATTAATTTCACGATTATCACGACGAAAGTTGTAAAAATGCTTTAAAAGTTCCTTTATCGTCCCGAAGGAGGAAAGCTGGCTCGAGGATTCGACCTTCTTCCGGTTTCTTCGAGCTTTTCCCCGACGAACGAACGAAATTGGTCCCCGAATTGCCCCCCCCCCTCCTCCCCCCTCGCGATGTTCGCGTAATTACGGTCGTTTGTTCACGTCCGATTCCTCGATTAACACCACTCACGTTTCCCCGAGTAATCTCTGTTTCCCCCGCTCGTGGCGCGGAAAGCGGATCTTCATTAAAAAAGACGGGGAGAGAAGGAAAGAATCGCGCCAGTAAATCATGGAACGGAGTTCTCGTGGATGGGAGGGGAAGGAGAGGGGATAGATGCTTTATTATTCTCGACGACTTGATCGCGAGAAATCGAAGGGAACGCGGCCCCTTCCCCTCGCAAGATAATTAAAATCGTCTTATTGTCGTACTCGTTAACGCTAATTTCCAAGACTCCATCTTCGGAGACCGGCCCAAGCCGCCGTTTAATCGAATGGCCCTTGTAATAATGTCCGCTGCGATCTTTCTTCCATTCCCCTCTGCGTTCGCTCCATTCTCTCCTCGAGGGGAACGAGATAATTGGACATTTCGCCATTTAACAAGGCCATTACGTTTCGTATTGTATTATAACGCGTTGCACGAGGCTAAAATCTCGAGAATTTCCGCTGCCCGGAATTATCGTCGTAACGTTTGGAAATATGTGTGCAACGAAAGGTCGTGTGTCGTATCGGCTGCCCCAGGTAGATGATGGTTCAGTTCGAAAGGGGTGGGTGGGAACAATTTTATATAAGTGGAACGCGGCGCGATGCATCTCTTCCACTGAAAAATTATTTCAACGACTTTGCCCCAATTTCCGACAGAGGGGCACAGATCCCCGCGGCGTTTTAAACGATATTTACAGCCGCGTGCTCGGCTGCGCCGAAATTATTGCCAGCCAGTCGAGAAATTCACGAGAGGCACGGTCGCCGGTATGCTGCTGCAACCCCGATTGTTGTTAACTCGACTTTATCGATGTTGAATGAAAGTTAATCAGCGAGCCGTAAAATAAAAAACGTGACTCGTAAAAATTTCGCGTTGCGACGAAGCACCGGGAACTCCTCGAGAAACAAATCGGAGACGATCGATTCTCGGTGTACAGCAGCGGCATTATCCCTTTCGAGCGTTGGTGCGAGGCGAGGGATCGTGTTTTTCGTGGCCGCGCGACCGGTTCGAGTCGAGAGAACGTGGGTGGGCTTGTTGCATCGCGGCCCATTTGTTTCCGCGACGTTGAAAAACGCTGGTTTCTTTCGGGTGGCTCGTTGCTCCGGTGGGTCAACGTCTCGAGCGACGCGTGAACGTGCAGCAACGCGGCTTTTTTGCGACAAAGACGTCTCAGGGGCCATCGATCGGCCGTCGAACGAGAATTTTACCGCGACAAACTGTCAGCGGATAGAGAGAGAGAGAGAGAATGGAATTCATTTTACAAACGCATACGTGCAGCGAAAGTATTTACAGAAAGCTTTCGCGAATGTATTAAACGCGAAACGTTTGCAAATTTCATTTGCACCGGCAACGAGACCCGGCTATCGTGATTATTATTGGCATAGTTTCCCGAAACTAATCCGAAAATGTAGAAGCGTAGAAGCTTCGAGGCATTCGACGCGAGTACGTGCATATTTCGCGGGGCTCATCTCCAAAGTATTTAGACGATAAATTGTACCAATGAACCTCGATGATCTTCTTCTTACAATGTTCAACAATTTTGCCACATGTTTGCGAACAGAGAACAATTCTAGCGTACGCTAGTGTAGTGAATATAATGAATTTTTTTGTCTCCTTGATTATGTCACAAACGAATATTGGAGAAAATTTATTAACATTTACTTGGAGGAACTTGCGAAAAAATACGGTTTTTTAAATATGTTAAACAAAATAATTTTTTTTGCAAAATTATACATCGTCGTTAAAAAACACTAATTTTATCAATTTACACAAAAGTAGTATCTTTAATAATTTCCGAGATATTTGACAAAATATTGAATCTCCAAATTTGAGGGTAGTTTTCACCCCTTCTTCAACATCGACGATTGCCGATAAAAAAAGTATTTTTTTCGAAGACTACATTTATGCCAAATGTCATCAACACCGACGATTCACACTTCGATATGTTTCACTCGTTTCTTCCAAACATTTATCGCAAGAAATATGCAACTCGAGTATTATACATTCACGAGCATCGCCGAAACGTTTCGAAGATACGATCAGAGTTGTTCTCAGAGACTAGACATACGGACAAATTAACCGCCGTAATTGGCAAGTCGTCGTCCAGAAGGGAAACTGACCTCGAGCGCGCGATTGAAAACGAGAGAGGCGTTTGGTAGAGAAACGCTCGGCAGCTGCAGAAAATGAGCACGTAGCGCGGAGCTGCTGCGATGGTTACGTGACGCAGCGAAACAAATATTGTCGCTTGCGCGTAAAAGTCCTCGTGAAAACACGGGACTTCATGGGACTCGAGAAGAGAGAAGTTTCAGGCCCCCGGCGCGGCGCGTGTACATACGTACGTGTGTACGTGGTGTTCACGCGAGTTTTGCGTAAATCGACTCTGATACGAAGACAGAACCAGTAAATCGAGATTCGCTCCGAAAGATACTTTCGACCCGATTGTCCGCTCGCGCCGAAAGAATCGATGCTTCTGGTCGTACGCCGAGTATCTAGTTTTTCCATTCGTATAAATCCGCGTGTAAATCGCTAGCCACAGAAACCGTTCAAAGCCGAATTTCACGATTCTCACACCTTCTTCTAACATTTATGCACTGCCGGAAGGCTCTCTTTGGGTATTCGACGAAAGTAAAACATTTGCAAGAATCGCAAACGATATTTTGGAAGGAGCAATATAAACTGTCGCGAATTTCGCGGAAATTTCGAGATCGGCGGTTGATCGCGCAGAAACGGCACGGGCATCAATTCAGCCGGTTTCATACCCCTCGTTGAACCTCGACGATATAACGCATCGCCGTTTTCCGTCCGATTTATTGGCTAATCCGATATTTATTGGACGGCGGGGCCAATTTCCAATTTACGCGGTGGTTAACTGGCACGGCCAGCGTCGGCACGTTAACTGCACGCGACCAACTGCACCCGCCAACAGGCTTAGCGTTATATCCGGTTTAATTGGATCAGGATTAAATTAACTTCCGCTGGTGATGGGACTTGGACGCGCGAGAGCGAGGGGAGCGAGATTCCTCGGGATCGTCCATCGATCTCGCAGCTCCACCCCCTCTCACCCTTGGTTTTCTCCTCCCCCTTGGTTCTCCCGGTCGACTGTGTGTTCCTTTGTTACCATCGTCGATAATTTTCATGGCCGACTCGTGCCGCGACCGTTCGCCATAATTTTCACCCCGGCATTGTGCCCGGGCTCCGCGAGAGACCACATTGTTCTCCTCCTCGTTCCAGCGTTGCGTTGCGTTTTTGCAACGATTTTGCGAAAATTTATTCGTTAGTCGAAAGTTGGTCGTTACTTCGACTATATATATATATGTACATGTACAACGACGCGACGTATCGTTGATTTATGGAACGAACGTAACTCAACGGCAAAGAAGAACGTTGCTGTTGAACAAGGGTGGTTTAGTTTAGGTAGATAAATGGCCGAAGAAACAAACGCCCACCGGAGCTTTAAGTTCTTCGGTCGAACGAGCGAGCCGAGGGTTTCCATATTGGCATCAGCGAAGGTCTTAGCAACAGAGTTCGTCGCTTGAACACGCGTTGCTGTAATAACCAAGGACGCCCGCGGCAATTTTTAGCGAGGATCGAATATTGAATTGTTCCGGGCGATTAATCGCCGGCGTTTCGTCGGGTCGATCGCTTAAAACTGGTGTTAATTACCAGGTGGGGGGAGGCTGCGATCTTTATTTCATGCTTGACGCGTCGAGTCATGCGCCGATTTGCGAATCATTGACGCGGAATTGAAATTACAATTGCCGTTGTAATTCAATTTTCCCCGGGCGGCGACGAAAACGTGGTCGGACGCGCCACGTGGGGCGCTATTATTTGACCGGAAGCCCCGCCAGCCGGAAATGAAAAATTAACAGCCGACAGGCAGCCGGCTGCTAATGACGATTCCAGAAATCATTCGCGAAACAAAGTGGGGCGCAGCGGATCGATTGGTTTGTCGGGCAAATTGCAGTTTTTACACGGTAATTTTTACTTGTCCGTTTGTCCCGCTCGAACGAGGCAATTTTATCCGTGGAAAATTTCCACCTTCCTAGATGGAAACCCCTGGACTAACGCGAAATAACACCGTGCAACGTGACTATTTGTCTTGGAGACGTCAAAGTTGGCACAGGCGTGCTCAAATTTGCCTAAATTTTATTGGAACAGCGGGCTCCCTGGTAAATTAATTAATCCACGGCGGGGCCCCTGGCTACGATTTAATCCCCGATGCCATCGCGCTCTTGATACGAACGAGGCAAACTTCTGATCCTCCTCGATTCAATTTATATCGATCGTATCGTGAAATTTTAAACCTCGTGCAGATTGCTGCAATTTCTTCATTTCGACATACGTATTCGTCGTATGAATCATATTTATATTATTTCCATGTGATACCGATGTTTCGGCACACTACGATTGTTTTGAATACGTCGACCCCCGTCGAAAGTTGGGCGAATTTTACTTCAAATAACAAATTGTTTCACACGCTGCACCGCGCGGAGCAGTTCCTGACAAGCAAGTGACAAGTTTTCTGATCTTGTTTCTCTCGATTCCGACTCCAGGAATGCTCATATATATTTATATATTTTCCAGAAGTTTTCAAATCTTTGAAAATACGCTTCTGCTATGTCTATGAAGTGTCTAACAAAAATTATAAATTGGTCATTTCGACCAATTCGATAGTTCCAGTGTCAAGTACCCCAACGCGATGAAAATGTGAAAAAGCAAAATTTCAACGTCGGTCACGGATCGTTCTACGACGAGACGATTTCCCCCGTGCTCTATACTTTAATCGTAAATCGCTGGAAGTCCCTCGGCGCCTACAATCGAGGTCGCCCCCGATCAAAAACACTTCTTGCACAGTTTCAGCGAGTCGTTTCGTCTCGCGATGACGTATTTGCCCGGCAGTTTACCCTCCGTTAACCAAGGTGTGCCGTTAACGGGCACGAAGATCCCCTAATAATCCTCGAAAGGGGGAGAGAAGCCCTTTGTCCGCGGCGAAGAGCGAGACGACGCGTGTCTTGGTCGAATCGCGCGGAAGCCCTTTGTCGTCCGCAGCAGAAATTACCTCGAATTAATGCCGCCGGGCTTTCATCGGGCATCTTCTTCGCTCTTTTACCCTCCGGAGGCTTCGCCACTCCAGGCGTGCCCAGTTTTCCAGCCATTGTCCTGGAACAGGCCGTGCGTTATCTGCCGGTGACGTTCCGCGAGTTATTTTCTCGCAGAGGATTCTCTCCTCGTGAAAACAAGAAATGATAAGGGGGTGGGGAACTTTCGTCCCACGAGGGGAATCCTCGATGACGCGCGATACGTGGGCCGCGTTTGCAAGATGGCGGCGGCCGTAGGGGTCGGGAGGCTAATGGAATTCTCGTTCCTTCGCAAGCGAAGGAGCGAGCGGTGGATCAAGCGCGTTGGATGCTGTAAAGTAAATAAGGGGAGCGCAATTTTTCACGTTGTTGCCACCGAGTTCTGGCGGATTATTCACCAGGGGAGAGCCCGGCGGCTGAAGCTGAACTTTCGAGATAAGTCTCGAAAAGGAAAAGTCCGCGGCGCGCGATATCGGGGTCACGAAGGAAGCGGACGACTCGGAAAAAAGTCGACTGGGAAGCAATCGGGGGGGGGGGGGGGGGGGGAGGCAATGGCCGACACACACCTAACCGGCGTTGCTCTGCGGTGACCTGGTGACTCAGCTAAAGGAACAATCGACTTGCAAACTGATAATCAAAGGATCGAAGATCGTCGATCCAGCGAGCTGTGTTTTGCTTTTTGGTTAATACAGAATTTTTTTCGTAGCTATAAAAAAATTTATACCAACGTAAAATCAACGAATATCTGTAAATACGGATGAAGAATGTATTCAGTAAGTTCAACAATCTTATTTTATGATTTCGAAGTACGTTTGCACTTGTGCGTACAAAAGCTGAAGTATGGAATTCCATAAAACAGTTTGTTTGCTTGGCGTTGCATTTCGAACATGTTATTTTTCTGGTATTTTCCTCGTTTGATGATGATTTGCCATTAAATTCGCTGTCAATAATATGTATACGTTGTCGTGTAAATACCATTGGATGATCTTGGTCCGAGTCAGAATCTAAGAATCTCCGGATCTATTATCGTAAATGTTTCTTTATTCCTATTGCTCTTTTACTTTTTTATGATTCTGTATATTCGTATTTTAGGTCTCTCGTGTTTAAAATTAAAAAGCAAAGAAAACGCAGGCGTTATAGCAAATGCTATTTGAAAGTCACGAAGCTATTAAGAGTACCTATAAGTAATGTCGTTTTTTTGATACTGTACAAAATTTCATTTTATTTAAGAGCTAATGCAGTTTTAATCTGTAATATAATTTAACAACAAGCACACTAAATGTCATTTATTGTATTTAACTTTAGAATATCGGTTATATTATGATAAATTACATTACATTATTGTCACTAGATGGCAATGTTTTATTAAATTTAAAGAAAACATTATTTATGGATATCCCTAATATAATGTGAAAATAGTAACAAAATCATTGTTGAAATGTAAACAAATGAGATATTACTGATATAAAAACCAAGAGCTATCACGTACGCTTTTTCTTGTTTAACAAACATCGATAGAAGAGAAAGTAATGACAGTTTCACAAGATGGATCCTTTAGCTTCTGTCTGCAGCCAACTAGCTAAAGCATTTACTTTCATATTTCATGTTAGAACTGACAACCGTTACCAAGAACGTCATACGTTATTAAGAAAACATTATATAACAAGGTAGGAAAAAATTAAATTATTTAATAAAATAAGAGTAAAGAGAGCAAAGCTCGAGAGAGCAAAGAGAAATGGCAGAGCGATTTTTCGCCACGACGAAAATTTTCAAAGTACCGCGGAATCGAAGCTTCGTTACTTGCAAGTTAACTAACCCGAACCTAACCAAAAGTAACGTGATTAAAGGGTATGATTATCGAGCGCGTGCCAGCGTGGTCGACGATAATCGACGGGAAATCCGATCCGAAAGGAACGTTCGAGTTTAATTGTCCTCGGCGATGAAGATGTCCCGCGACACTCGTTAAAATCGTACGCGGGACTGAACGCTTCGAACGTTCACGGCGAAGCTTCCGTTATTCGCGCGCGTTGAATTAAAACTGGTCTTTGTACAAATGCCCCCACCCGTCGTTGATAGAAACGTTCCGTGAATGCAGTTCGTTATCTCCATAATTGCACGGGCTCGGACCGAAAGTTGCGCCGACTGCGTCGTTCGACGCGAAACGATCGCGTCGCGTGCCGTGTCTTCTTGCTTAGAGCTGACGGGGAAATGTAGTCCACGATCGAACCGGACCGACTCAGACAAAACAGTTAATCCGCCTCGTCGACCCGGCCGTGCTCCAGTTAACCGGCGGGACACGTTCCCTGTTCGCCAATTCGTCTCTTTTTTTTTTTTTTTTTTTTTTTTTTTTTTTTTTTTTTTTATCGTCGTCTTTCGTCGAAACAGATCCGGGGAACGTGCACGGTCGAGACCTCGATGTATAACCCACCTCCTCGCTGTTTAATTATTTGCTTCGTGCCTCGTGCTTCTTGCACGTGGTCGTTCAGAGAAAATGGTAACATTCGAGTATAATATTCGACGATAATATTTATCCTTATTTTTTTTTTTTTTTTTTTTTTTCGAGTATGGTAAACGAGAAAAAATGAATTGGGTGATGGGTCTGTGTTTGTACCTGTATCCGTGGTTCGTTGTTGGAAGAGTATTTGACGATCGATGAAGAAAAGAAAGACTCGAGAGTGAGAAAGGGGAAAATCGACGGGGAGGAATGCGCGTTACGGGCGTGTCTTTGGCGACCGCGAGAAGAAAATTGCCCCCCCCCTTCTTCCCTCCCCTCCCACCCGGGTAAAAGCGGCGACAGGAAAAAGCGGAACGTCGTTCTCGATTTTCCTCCTTTCTGATCGACTTATCTCCGGTCACGTAGCTCGGCGTTACGATTGAAAGGCGGTCGCTATCGCTGACCGTAAGCTCTTTCTTACTCGCGCGTTGATCACCGACGTGACCGCACGGTTTTCCTCCGACTTTTTTGCCAGAACAGTAAGAACCGTACCGGATAAAGAACGCGGCAGTATACGCCGCGAGATACGCCGACGATTATCGCCCATTTACTTCGTCTAACGAATACGTTTCCACCGATAAAGGTGCGCGGCTCTCCTTTCCAGTTTCTTCCCCTTTCCTTTTGTATTTCCTTTTCAATTTTCCACAGAGAGCAATTTACTTCGACGTTCTCGCGTAATTGCGGAGGAAGAATTTTACCCGATAGAAATGATAGAAATTATATAATAACTGTAATTATTAGTAAATTGTAAAAGTTCGAACGTACATAGCTAATTGCTTGTGGAACTCTGAAAGTTTGCACATCCTGCGCAACTGTTTATGAACGGTGGCCGATCCTTGAGATCGTTAATCGAGACGCTTTCACCTCGACGATGATTCAGCTGTTAGGTAATCGATCGCCCGTTCGGTCAGCGTCGAATGAAGCCACGTGTTGGTTGGCGTTCCCGAGCCATCAGTCTTCCGTTTCTCGAGAGGGAAATTTCGCTCACCCTTGACCCTCGGCTGCTTTCTGATATTTCCAATAACGGGACGGCGCGCGTCCTCTTTAATCGGTGAACGATAACCAGACGCATTCGGTCTTGCCCACTTACCGAGAACAACTTGGCAAAAAAAAAAAAAAAAAAAAAAAAAAAAAAAAAAAAAATAGAGAAACCGAAAAGCGGCGCCGAGGAAGATAAATCTTCCAACCGGACGTTTATTCGTCCGGGGTAGCGGAAGCCGGTTCGGGGCAGAAGACAATAGAAACGCACGATGAGAGAAGCGGCGCCATATTGAAACGACGCGACAAGCGTAGAGGGGAAGGAACGGGGCGAGCAGTTCGAACAGACCCGCTAAAGCGGCTTTTCTCTTCTTTTGTTTCAGGAATTGGAGAGAAGTTATACCCTCTCGACCCCGGGGGGTAGCAGCCCCGTTTGTTGCCCGCCGTGCAGCCCACCCCCAGCACCAGCCGCATACATATCGAGCGCACGTGCGTCCTCGCGAAGACTCGCCGCCGCAACTGGGATCGGAGGACCGCCGTCCCCGGAAAGGGATCCTCTCGGAAGACTCTTAAGGTCAGTTCACTTCTTTCTCTCTCCTTTCGCAAGGACACGCCACTGTTTAACCGCTTACGCTGGCAACCGATTCGCGGACCATAACGAGCGACCGAACCGTGTACAATAATTTGTCGCTTTCTTTTGGAACTCGTCGTGACATCACTGGATAAAAATTATTGAGAAGTAATCGCTGGATAAAAATTATTGAGAAGTAATAAATTTATTATTTATTTTGCCTGGGTTACACTTAAATACGAAATATCGCAATTTTGGGGACAAAAAATTCTCGACGCGCATGGCACGTCATTCCAGCGCAAGAGGTTAACCACTTGTTCTGGCAACTGATTGCGGACCATAACGAGCGACCGAATCGTGTACAATAATTCGTCGCTTTCTTGTTTAATTCGTCGGTATGATATCCCTGGACAGAAATTATCACTGGAGAAGTAATAAATTTAATATTTATTTTGCGTGGGTTATTCTTAAATATACTTAAAATTGACGAAATATCGCAATTTTGGGGACAAAAAATTCTCGACGCGCGTGGCACGTCATTCCAGCGCAAGAGGTTAACCATTTGGCAACTGATTGCGGACCATAACGAGTGACCAAACCCTATACAATAATTCGTCGCTTTCTTTTTGACCTCGTCTGTGTGACATAGAAGCAATAAATTTATTATTTAGTTTGCCTGGGTTTATACTTAAATATACTTAAAACTAAAAAAAAATGTTGCAACTCGGAACGCACGCGACACTAACCTAAACCTTCTGTTTCTATTGCATCGGCTACAGAATTCTACGGGGCGCTCAGTCTTTTCGAGATCGAGCAAGCAATGCCATTGAGATTGAACGTGTCTTTCATTTACTCTACGCTATGAACGTAAGCGGGAGAAGAGAAATAATCGTCGGATCTCTGAGTGAATGCGCTTTTCAATTCTCCGACGAGCCGAATAACCTAGTATATATTCGTTTCTATATTTCTTTCGACGATCTTTCAACCGCGAATCGCTCTTTCAGAACTGAAGCGTACTAGAAGAACGTTGATCTTGCTCCGACTTTTAAATCAGACGCCATTGATCGAGGCAGAGAGACTTACGGCGCGATAGAACGCGAGCAATAATATAAATAAAGAGCTAATCGTCATCGAGCGGGACCACCCGCGTCCCATAAAATCGTAGCTCGCTTCTTCCCTCCGTCGGTGAAATCGTCCGGAAGCAGTAAAACTCCTTTCTACCCTCTTCGATCCTTTCTACGCTCGATCGGCCTGTTACGGGCATCGCGCGAGATCATCAATCTTTGCCCTCCCCCGTCGGGCCGTGCAACGAGTGCATCGTTCAACGGAAAGTTGCTACTTAGCGTGACTACGGTTTCGTCGCCTGGGAAATTAACCAGTCACCCGATAAGCGATCCACCGGTGGCGGCGCGCTCGCTAACTCGGACTAATTGGAATTTTCGGCGGGACGGTTGTAAAAAAGTCGAGCAAGAAGAGTGGAACGAAGAGAGGGGAGGCTTTCGAGAGCAGCTCGTCGTCGGCCGGGAGTTTAAAGTTGAATTAAACGAGTCTGCCCCGTGACGGGTTCTTCTTACCCCTGCCGGGCACGGTACGAATTTAATCGATGGACGTTAAACCGCAACGCCTTTCTCTAAATTTCTCGCAAGATCGATAACGACCACGAGTGGAGCTCGAATTACCGGGAAAGAAAGAATCAACGTGTACTACCTTCCTGATCATCCTTTCCTGCGAAGACTGTCTCGTTCGATCTCGGTGCAATTCAATAACCGCGTTCAACCTATCCACGGCTCGTACCTTCGGCACGGAGAGGAAAATTCGCGTTGAATGGCGGAGCCAACCAGAATTCCATTAGTCGCGGATGCTTGCGGAATAAGGCAAATTGGCGGAGTGGCGTTTCACTTGGCGGCAGGTTGGTCGGTCGGTCGGTTAAAATACAGCGAACTTGGATGCTTGCAGATTCCTGAAGTCCTTCTACAGGGAGCTAGGCACTCGTGATCCACCCCATTTGCCGGGATGGGCGTCGCCTCTTCCACTCGGCACCCTTTGTCCGGCGCACTTCCAGCCGCACCTGCAGCTGCTGCACAAAGGCGAGCAGGAGCACAGGCTCGAGAACATCAAGCCCGACCAGATCTTCGCCCCCGTCAGGGTGAGTGCTATAAATCATCCCGCGGCAACTACTTCGTCGCGCCGGTTGTTGACGCCGCTCGTAAAACTTCCGCAACGCGCGTACAACGTGCGATACGTGTGCGGACATTCGGGCTTGTTCCCTGGCGTATCGACGAGTGGGGTCTGTGCGCAAGGACAAAATTCCCTCTGCAAGCCATGCGTCGTCGTTGTTCAAATAACGCACATGAGCAAAGCCAGAAGCACTTGTGTGAGCGAGCAAAGCCGAAACCAAATTTGAAAATCAGTTGTATATACGGATACAATTTCCTTCGAGAGGAAATCTCGAACTCGCGTTCCTCAGACTCGGTTCGCGAAAATTCCACCCTTCCCTCGGTGATCTGAGTGAAATTCAAATCAAGGCGGGGGCACGCGTAGCGCGTGCAAGGACGAAAGTTTTTCGGATACCGACACGCCGGTTCTACGTCAATCGTATTCGACACGGGGCAGACCCGTCGCCGGCTGTAGATTTGCATGATATCGACTACGTAATTGCGAAAGTCGAGCTGCCCGGGCAGCCGGCGATGCAACCACGATTTTCTCCCTCCCTCAAAACGCTGAAACTTGCCGCGGCAACTTTGCGACACGTGAGAGCCAAGTTTGCTCCCTTTCAAATCCAAGTTTCCAACGTTTGTTGGATTTCTTTGACGATTCGTATGGCGCAGACGTTGCTAGGAATAGTGACATGTTACTCGTCCTAAGGTACAAAATCGATAAAGGATATATAATATATTAGAGGTAGATAATATTGTTTTTTTTTATACGCATAAATAATATTGTTTTTTTTCAAATTTAATAAACATCGCCATCTAGTGATCATAATTTAAATAAAATAAAATTTTGTACAGTATCAAAGAACGACATTACAATAGTATTATTGTTGGATCCCGCGTAAAGGAACGACACTTTTTTAAAACGGTTTATTCTACGTTTGCAATCTTTGCTGGTCAAATGATGTTCGTCTTTTTTATAATTTTGTCGATGGTAAATTGTAAAATGTGAGGGAAAGAAACGTGGATGACTTTTTGGAGGGTTATCACTTATTCAATCTTAGCACTGATTGTGACCAACATTATAGTTAGTATTGCAGTTAGTACAATAGCCAGTGTTGCAACATATCCATATCCTATAATAAATTCCGAGGTGGAAGCCTTGTCTTGTTTGAACGAAAGTTCTAAAAGTTCTAAAATTGTAAAGCAATTCTTTCGTTATATCCTTGCAACGTTCACTTCGTTGCTGTTGTCCCGTCGTTTCGCCTGGATTTCGAGTCAGCTTCACCAGTGGTGGTGAAATCAAAAATTGAAAGGGACGCAGTTGTCCCTTTGGATCTTGTTTGCGGTCCAGCACTGAATACTGACGTCAGTCTCGAGCGAGGTGTCTGAAAACGAAACGGAAGAAGATGACGCGAAGCAACAGCCAAAGGATAAACCGCTGGAAGAAGAGTATGAAACGAGAGAGAGTGAGAGAGAAACGAGAGACCATACCTCCAGATTCTCGACCAACTGCTGTGCCACGAAAGACGAATTCTCCTGGAGTAAAAGTAGAGACGAGGAATCACGTAGCCAGTTTCGATACGTTTCGCTTCCTGATCAAGGGAATTTTTCAGGCGAGGTGTCGTCCTTCGCTCGTGTTACTATGAACATCTCTCTCTCTGACTGGGAATTTAGAAGCGAGACGTCCGTTTTTCGACAAGTGGCCGTCAAATTTCGGGATTTTCTGGGAGAAACTCCGCGGAGAGCCGCGTTCTTGAGTGGAGTAAACGTCAACCGTGAAAACGAGCGATCGTGCCAAAGGCTGGTAATTAGAGAAGGTTTTCGAACGTTGCCGCCGCAGAGAAAGTTTTCTTACAATTAGCTAGACAATCGGTGATAAAAAGAATTTTCAAAGGAGAAATCGCGAGTTCGCGTGAAATCGGACAACAAACGTTTCACGACGGGATTTACCGTTTTAGTGCGATCGCGCTGTTCAGATTTCGTGTCGAACGAAATCACAGCGTTTGTTTGGTCGCGATGTTCAACGTACAGGGCGGCAAGAAAAGTTTGTCCGTGGCTGTCATAACCACGTAACGAACCTGTCGCAAAATTGATTTTGATCTTGAATTTCAAGATCGAATTTTTTTTTCCTTGTTTGCGTTGCATTTTATTCATTGCAAAGATAAAACTTCTCCAAGGAACCAAATAGTTCTTTTGAAAACTGGCAACATTATTTAACACTGCGGACGCATGCGTTAAGTACTAACAGCGACCTTATGATTATGGACGCGTGGATGTCTGTTTTATGTAATTTTCGTAATTAGGTTTCACGAACATTTGATTTATCATAATTGTAGCATCAGTGTGAGTCTAAATAATCAAATGATCAAACTGTTAACGTTATTCGAAATATAAATATTTCGTCGACAACATAAAGTCGCTGTTAGTACCACACGATTTTTAAAATAGATCCCTATCTAAGCATCTCTAAAATCCTGATGCCTCACATCTGTGACACATAATTTTTATTACTCAGAAAGTGAGGGAAGCCTAACAGGCTATTAACTTGGTCTAAATAAACTTCCAAAGGACACGATATCCACGAAAGAGAAAACTAAAAAAATGAAAGGACAGTTGAAGGAAATATCACGTTGTAGGAGCGTATTTTTAATTTTATAATTATTTCTCCGATTACTTGTGTTATTCGACATTCTTTTAAATCGACATAGTTTGCATAGTTTGCTCGTTTCGGTATATTTATTTAATAGAAATACCGTGTCAACGTGTTAAAGAAAAAACTGCGGATGAGAGGAGAAATTTAGAGCCGGAAGAAGAAAACCATAATTAAACGACAGGAATCGAACGCAGTCGACGATGTCGCGGTTGCAAACGTAGGGTCGAGTCGAATCGAGGATATCGTCGAGCTACTGGCAGCAGCTCTTCGAATAAAGATGGCTTTAATCGCGTCTCGAAGATGCGGCGAACGATGGAGAAGAAGCGCGCGACCACTCGTCCCGATCCTGGCGTAACGAGGAGGCATTGTTTCGTCGTGGCTCGATAAGATGGCCGAGCTTCGCTTCGTTAACATTTCTCGAAAGGCTTTTTAACCAAACGACGCCGATAATTCCTGACAAAGACTCTCGTCTTGATCGAGTTTCGACTTGAACGAACCGCTTTGTAACTGCGCCTCTGCAAAGCCGGACGAAAGTTTATTATTAATATTACTCTCGGTAAAATGATAAATTGGTGTCTGTACTTCGAGCTGTCGCAACTTCGTAAAAAGAGGTCGTATAACGTAAAGCAATTATGGTCATCTTAAAGCACGAAGTCTCTACTTTGACAGTGAGTTTTTTTCAAAAACTTTGTTTTTGGGAAATTCAGACGCTTCTGAAAAATTTCTCTCACAACTAAATCTCCCATGATTTTGAAGATTGAAGTTTTTCCCTCAAAACCCTGTACAATCTTTTCCCGCCGTTTTATTTGAACATCTTGAACTTCTTTTATTCTAGGTTCAATAAAAAGGCGTTGATGCAAAGGGAGCACTTCAATCTTCGAGATTATCTGGCAGATCTGGTTGTGAAAACAATTTTTCAACGATTTTGAAGACGTTTCGATCGAGGCGTCTACATTGTATGGTGTAAAAATTTTTGGGAAAAAGGAGCTCCAAAAAAAAAAAAGAAAAAAGTTCGATAGAGTAGTTCGATAGTAATTTCACGTTTCAAAATCGGGTCAAATTCGATCTTGCTTTAAAAAGTTTGAACAGCTTTGAAATACCCGTGATTTGCTGGTGATCGTAGCTTTCGTCACATTGAGCAAGATAATTTCCAACAAAAAAAAAGATTCTCGAGAAAGAGAGAATTTCAATTGCCTTCGTAAGTTCGAACGAAACTCGGAAGCTTTGCGTCGATATTGAATTCGATCGATGGAGCGTCTCCGAAACGCCGCGAGCGTTTCGACAAGACCCTGGGGGCGGTTTTCGGCGAGAACTGCAACGAAAGCGCGTGGCCCACGATCGTAGACGTCGAACGAGAGTCGAGGCATCGATCACCGAGCCAGCCTGTCAATTTACCTGAGCGAGAAGAGATCCCGTGTGTACACGAGATCCTCGAGAATCGTATCCGCAACGTGGAAACAGCGACGGAGGCGACCGGTTCAACCATCCGCTAAACATCTCAATCTTCCGGCCTTAATGCCGACGGTACACGCCCGCCACACGCAGCGCCGCGAACCACAGATTTATCGAAGCCACGATAAATCCTTCCGCCACGGAATCTCCTTATTATCTCGCGGATATACGTACACACGTATATACTGGAGCGGGACTGAGAGATCTCGGCCTGGTCCCATCCGTTTCCATCCCCCGGAACAGCGAACTGCGTGCTCGGAAAGTATACGGCGACGTCTAAATGGAACGTGCGCCACTCTTTTATAATCTAGCCCGCGAAAATGGTGCTCACTTTCGCTCGACGAACGGATAATAGACGATGTTGACCGGGCGCTTCGCGGAAGGTGTTCGGGGAAGATCGGCGAGACGAGTATCTCAGTTTTTAAAAGTGTATCTACACTTGTGTCGCTGCGACGATTACACTCGTCAGAGAGAACAAAGTACGCGCAGTTGCTGTAAAATTGAATTAAAGAATTATAAGAATATAACATTAGATTTCTTTCTTTTTCTTTTTAATAAATAAAATTTTATTGTTTGACTCAGTTAATAATTAATATTAATAGCAAGAATTGATGAAATGTCTAATATTTACAAATATGTTTTTATTTCCCACAGAAGGTTCAATTTAAGTAACAAATTGTAATTACTCGTCATTATGCAACGAGCATACATACATACGTCATTCACAGCTAAGAGGTTAAGCTTGTTGAGTTGAGTTACGTCTAACTCCTTGCTCTACACGATGCGAATAATCTTTCATGAACATAATATTATTGTTTCGTTGATCCGTCACTGTTTGTCATCGTTTACATCCCGTCGTCGCCATATGTATGTACAAATTTCGCGTATAATGCGATTAATCCGCGGTAGTGGCGTCAGACGAAAACGTTACGCCTGAAACGTAAAAGTTGTCAAAGAAGATAGAAACTAATCAATCTTGATACACTGTCCTGACGATGAAATTCGCAGACAATTGTATTACAAAGTGGAAAGAAAAGTTTGTCCGTGACTATCATCGATTTGATGGAAATACATAGATGTAAAGAATCTGCAAAATTGGCTTTAAATTTCAAAGTCAAATTTTTTGTTTTTTTTTTGCGTTGTATTATGATCATCACGAAGGTAAAACTTTTCCAAACCTAATAGTTCTCTTGAAAAAGTTTCTTAATCATTTAACACTGCTGATGCATGCGTGCTAACAGCGACTTTATGATTCTGGACGCCTACATTACATGATGTTTATATTTCGAATAGTATTAATAGTTAGTCTTATCGTTTGATTATTCAGACTCACACTGACGCTACAACTATGATAAATTAAATGTTAGTGAAACCTGATTACGAAAATCACGTGAAATTATATAAAATACATCCGTGCGTCCAAGAGGATAAAGTCGCTGTTAGAACTCACGCGTCCTCAATGTTAAATGATTCAAACTTTGTTATTTTTCAAGATAACTATTAGGTCTCGATCTACGGTTCCTCAGAAAAGTTTTTTACCTTCGTGACGAGTGAAGTACAATGTAGAGAGAAAGAAATAATTTTGGAATTCAAGGTCAAGGTCAATCTCGCGACAGGTTCTTTACATGTGTTTCCATCACATCGAAGGTATAGGACTCATCCGTTCCGTTCGATCAGGTCGATAACGCGAGCCACGAAAACGCAAACAATACGGGCACGTTTTCCGCGCCGGAAACGCACATGTGGAAAAATAAGCCTGTCATCGAGAAAACAGAGTGCTGCCATGGGTATCATGCGGCCACGCGTCAAGGTTGTGCAAGTTCGAATTCGCGCCGTGCTGTCGACGAACGTGCCCGGCAAAACAAACGGACCTCTTGTTCGATTTTAATCCTCGGAAGCCCGAAGCTCGCAATCCCGTGCCGGAGTCATTTCTGACTCACACGGATTCCACTAATATACATATTTAGATCGCTCGAGCGGCTCACCGATACTGTACTAAACAGAGACTCGAGACCGAGGTCCTCACCGATATTGTACCAATACAGACAACCGACTCATATAGGAATATGTAGGAGCATATAGGAACAAATAATCACACGAATAATAATGTTATATTTATTTATATTTATACATTGACAAGAGACAATCGCTGTATCCTTGCTAGGTTCAATACGTTGCCAATTACGTTCAAATTCCTGGTTTTCTGGAACCACATTATCCACAGTTTCTGATATATTGTCTTATTGCATTTCGGGTTCAGCGTCACTATTTGATACACTTCCGTTGTCTTGATGATTGTTCATTGTCAGAAACGTCTTGTGCAAATTCAGCGAAAGAAGACGAAGAAAGATTGCTCGTTGGTAATGAAGACATTACGTCAACAAATGGAAACAAATATAAACAGCAAAAGAAAGTAATAAAAAGAACAAAAATAATAGTAAAAACAGTAAATTAATAATAAAAAATAGTAAAATATTGAAATAGTGCTGAAAACTAAAATCTAAATAGTAAATACAAAAATAATATAAAATACTAAATACTAAAAACAAAAATGGTACAGACTATTAAATACTAAATACCAAAGTACAACGCTAAAATACTAAAACAATAATAAAAATATAAAATAAACTTTGAAGTTCAACACTCCTCAGAGCATTACCAGAAATTGATTTCTTTCGTCTTTTGTCTTCAGTCTTCGTTACTTTGACACGTGTCAGTCACATGACGTTCGTGTGTTAGTGCGATCAGATTTCAATTATTAACGCAAGCAGCGCCTATTATCACTGTACGCGTTATTGCACTCGAGTAGCTCTCAATACGGGTTAAAAATGACTCCGGCACGGCAGTCAGAGAGTTAAACGTTCCACGAGATTTCACAGCTCTTATCTCGACAGCGTGTCCCAGCGTGACAACGCGCAGAAAGGCGACGAATAATCCGACGAGATTAAAAGCCGAAGACTAATCGCGCGGATAACGGGATCCCTCCTTCTTCCAATTTAACGTTTCCAATTCGGTTCTCGGGTTGAGTCGGCGTCGCCAACCAGGGGCACCGAAAAGAAAGAATTATTAGATCGATAAATTCCACGGAGGGGGAAGGGAAGAGCGGGGAATTTATCGCGTAGCCGCGTGCGAAGAATGCACGGTAGGATAATGAGCGCGTTTGCATCCGGCGAACGGCGTCTTGGAGCACGTTTTTCCGGATCACCGCCGCTTCAGGCGTCGACGCTCGTCGCCCGGAATATTATTTCCATTTTGCCGGCGCTCGGAACACGTGCGACAACGACGACGACAAACGCTCTGCGATCCGGCCAGCCGGAAGTAATTTCTTCTGTCTCGATGTTCGCCCGGGGACGCGCTCACTGCCTTCTCCGAGACAACCGAACGCAGATGTCGTTCCATTTCTCGTCGATACCTGTCGTTTTTCCACGTTTCCCTGCTGCTGCTGCTGCTGCCATCTCGACCTACGATCGCTACGAATCGACCGGAACGAAGTAACGAAAATGGACAAATTGAATTACAAAAGAAACGATCGGTGTACTTGCTTTTGTCTCGCTCGACGTCGATTTTTATGTCGAACGTTGCAGATAGCTTTGGAAACTGACCTGGCTGGGTACACTGTTCTAACAATAAAGGTAAACTTCCAGTGGTTTGTTCGGTTGTCGATTGTCTTTGCTTGCAACTCGGATGCTGCTAATAGCGGCGGAAGCGATACTAGCTCGATCGGGAAACGGCAAACTACGCCCGAGCTGGCTGAACAAACGGATTATACGAGCTGGAATGACGAGGTTCGCCCCTCGAGCGTTGATGGAAACGGGCGGCGAACAAAGCACGGGGAGCCAAGAATCGTCAGACTTGGCCGATGATGGAGGGCAATACCGGAGATTTCAAGACCATAGAGACCTCCATAGAGAGATAAGAGGAGGCTACGGTCGAACGCTCGTAGCGCGAACGTTCCGATGATGAAATATTGTGGCAGAAGCATGGCGGAAGGCTTGAAATCACAGAGCAGAGCCCGGTCATCCGTTTGAGCTGGACAGGTGAAGCGAATATTAGAGCGCGGCTCTAGCCTCGGGGCACGCGGTGTCCCGGTTGGAACGAGAGGTATATCGAATAATAGTACATAGCCGATAGATCTTGGAGAGAGGGATAAGGAGATCCCGTAGCAACAGACCGTAAATGGGGCTAGAATCATGCGATAGTAGCCCGGTCTGACAGTCTCCCGCGGAGTGAGGGAACTTGGATACCCAACTAGCTTTATTATAACCTGAGACAACGTTCGCAATAAACGCGAACGATCTCTCTGTTATCCGCGAAATTAACGTTTCGCTCTTCCAAATTATTCCGAGTTATACAATTGTTTCGAGCGTGCTACGTGACAACAATGAGGCGTCGACAAAGCGTAAATAACGCGTTGAACAGGAGCAAGGTCGGTACACAACGCGGTTGATAATTAATGCATGATGACGGGACTCGAGTCTAGTCCTCGGATAATCGGCCCCGGTAAGCAAGGTTGTTCCCCCCGTCCTGCAAAGGGTGGTTCATCGCGCGATCGATCCGCCGAAATCAGCAACGGGTTCGAGCATTACCGGACAAACGAAATTTCCCCCTTTATGTTGGCACGCGAATCGCATCCCCGAGGACAATGGCCGCGCGCACAAAGCGCCGCGCGAAAAACTGTTTTGTCAGGCGCTGATTAAATCCGTTTTCAGACCGACCGATCGATTCCCATAGTTTTACGAGGAACTCGGAGCTCTTTTGTTTCGCCGAACGTTGTCGAACGAGTTCGAACGATCGAAAATCGCGACGAGGCGACGTGTCCAGGTGTTTGGGAAGAAGGTAGAAACACCTCGAGGTGGTTGGCTCGTTTGAAAAATAGCTCGTCGAAGATCAACGCTCGTTAGATAAAAAGGCTCGTCTTTTATTTTGCCGATAGAAGTTAAAACGAAGGGCGTATCACGAACGTTCGGCTCGTGCGCCGGAAGTTCGCTCGCCGAGGGTAGACAAGGGTGAAGCGCGGTGGTAAGAAGAAAAGTTAGCAGCTTCGTGACCAGTTTCTCGGATAGTCCACGGTTTCACCGATCGCCAGCCGGTTGCCAATTAGAACTTGGAACATCCCGCGTGAATCCGCTAATCCTATTCGACCAGGTCGATCATATCTGCGAATTCTGCTCTGTCTATTTACCCATCTATTAGGTTGGCCAACAAGTCCAGCAGTTGATTGTAGGCGTTGAAAAATTAGCAAGTGAACCGAGCTCGATCTTGGAGATCGTTCGTTGATTTAAAAATGGAAAATCGAAACGAGTATATTTTCGCCATGTTTCGTTGTTTTATTTCGAGAAAGGAAGAAATGTGACGCTTTACTTTACTTAAGATACTTTATCAGAACGAACGTGCCAAAAATGGTTTGCCAAATTTCGTTTTGGTGACTTGAGCGTTAAACCACGCTTAGAGAGGCCAGTGGAGATCGATAGCGACAAAATGAAATTGTTAGTCGATGTAAATCGTTTAAAGACACTCGGGTATGTGAGTAAACTAGCTGTTTGGACCAACTAAACGAAAGTAAAGTAACTCATCTGGTTAAACGTTATATATTATCATGTTCGATTCATCTTTGAAACGTACGATAACAGGCGGTGAAAAATGAAGCAAATGTGACGAACCGGTCGAAAGCAGAAGTCAAAAACAGAAATTTATCAAAAAAAAGGTTATGTTCTCAATATGATGAAATTGGAAATGCATTTTTTGAACAGTTTCCAAGGAATTGAACGATTAATTTAAATGTACATGTATTGTCGACAAATTAAGTAATGCCATTCGTAAAAAAAAACGTCCAGAATTAGTAAATCGCAAAGAAGTTGTCTCTCATCGCATTTCATTTCATCAAAATTCTCTATGTTACATTATATGTTCCATATATATGTTATGTTATATGTTTTATTATAAGTGGAGGAATATGTTTGGTTATATGTGTTCATTACAAGTGGAGGAAAAATCTTTGACGCGAATCAACTTTTTGGCACAAAGAACCAAAACATTTTTGAGACGGTAAAAAGTAACAAATCGAAATGATCGATATCGAATAAACTTGTCGTTCGAGTATGAAAAAGTTTTGCACGATTTTCACTTGGAAAAAACGGTCACTTGTTGGCCAATCTAACATTTCCACGATCTTATCAGTGTTCGAAGATCTTTCGATTTAGAAATTTGATATGCCAAATTGCAAATGATTCGAGACCGATGAATGATTTTTCAGCTGAGCGACGGCACGGTGTCGGAAGCGCCCCGCCGCGTGGCCATCGAGGGAGGTCCCGGAAGTGGAAGGACCACACTCTGCCTCCGGCTTCTCCACCAGTGGGCGATCCAAGGCGACAGCCCGGCACTGGCGTTCATCGTTCCCCTCCGTGAACTCCGAGGCAGCCCGGTGCTGAATTACTTGGCTCGGGAATTATTCCCGAGGACGGCGGCGATCGGCGACGCGGTGGCGCAAGTGTGGCGCACGTTGCACTTGATGGAGGACCGTGTGCTGTTTATCCTGGACGGTTACGACGAGTGCGTGGGAGGCAGAGGGTCCCTGGGCGACGCGATAGACCTCCTCGAGGGACGTTTGTTCCCGGACGCGAGGATTCTGGTCACTTGCTCGCCGAGCAACTCGACTGTGCTGTCGCCGCTGGTACAAAGGAGGATCCATCTGGCCGGTCTCGAGTGGCCCCACGTCGAGAGGCTCTGCGTCGCGTATTTCATCCACAACGACATCGCCGAGAAGGCCTGCGAGTTCCTCGAAGCGCTGAACGTACAGCCACAGGCGGTGAAGCAGCTCGGTCAGCATCCTCTCGGCTGGATCATGCTCTGCTGTCTCTACCAGGTATTTATCCACGTGTTCGAGTAAAATCAGCATCGATCGCGGAAACAGTTAGCTAGCAGTCAGGAGATAAAAGTGTTGAAAGTTTGCGAGACAAACGCGAAGCGAATGGACCCGATAAAAGCGGCCTCCGGTCGGTTGTTTGCTGCACGCTCTCTCGGATGCGAGAGCTCGCGGAAAACACGTCGGCGCTTTTGAAAACTCGCACTCTTTCTCTTTCTTTCGTTCGCCAGGATTCAGGAAGCTTACCGACGGAGACCAGCGCGCTGGTTCAAGCGGCTGTCAAGTGTATCGTGAAGAGGAGCTTGGATCCACCTGTTCCCTACAACGAGGAGATACCGGCCCATTGCAGAAAGCGACTGGAGGATTTCGGTAAGGTGTCTCTGGCCGCGCTGAGGGAGGGCAGGTGTTGCTACACCGAGGCTGAACTCCGAGCAAGAGGCGGTGGCGTGGAAGTTACCAGGCTGGGCTTCCTGACCAAAGGGCCGACCTTCGGACAGCGACGGAAGCCAGACTTGTACACGCCGATTCACATGGCCGTAGCTGAATTCCTCGCGGCGTACTACCTAACCTCCGTGGCTCAGTACGCTAATATCCTTCGGAGGGAGCTGGAGGGGCTACCGTCGGGGATCATCGGTCATCTGGCTGGCTTACTGGGACCCAAGACGCATTTGATACTGAACCAGCTGTGTCCGCTCGAGGTGCCACCGCGAGCGGTGTTCTCGTTGCTGAAAGCGGCCGGTGCCTCGGATGGGAACATCTCCGCGGTGTGCAGGTTGGTCGGCGCAGGGCTTGGATTCGGTCCAGCGCCCAACGAGAGGCCACCGGCGCCTCTGGTGCACACCTCGCCGCTGGAGCTCGAAGGATGGGCGAGGATCCTCGAAAGTCCGGCGTGCACCCTCGAAGCGTTGGAAGTGGTGTTTCAGGTGGAACGAGGCTCCGATCCCAGATACTTGGACGACTTTTTCGAAGCCCTGGCCGGGAACGAGAGCGTGAAACTCGTGAGAATCACGTCGCTCCTCGGCCAAGAGTTCCCCGCGGACGAGGCGCAGAAATTGGCCGGACACTTGAAGAGCGTTCTCGGCAAGAAGAAGCTGAACGACTTCGAGTTGGTTATAACCTGTCTGGAGGAAGCGGCGCACGACAGGTAAGTGATTTCTCTTTCGTCTGATTTTCAAACTATCACGTCGCTCACCCTCCTGGGAACGATTTTCTTGCAAAGCGTATGAGAATCGCGGAATCCTTCTCGTCTTGGCAATGAGAGAGGCTGTTAAGACGTTTAGAAAAAGTCAAGAGGCAGCTTTGCCAATGGTGAACTACGCGAGTTCCAAGAGGAAAAGGTTTGGCCGCGAACCGCGCACCAACGGCAGCGTTCGTTAAGCTGACAGCGAAAAAACCGTCGAGCCGTTTGCTCGCAAACGTCGAGCAATATCGGAAAGTGGATTAAAAAAGTTCGCCTTCGTGAAGGAAAGTGCGCGCACACGGGCGAACAAATAGATCAGTTTTTAACTCGTAGCGAGAGACCCGTGTCCCGACGACTGCCAGGCAGCGTTCCAAGCCGGTCTGTGAAATATTTACAGCTATTAATAACGAACGTTCGCTCGTCCACGGCGCGAGAAGAACTCCCGAGAAAAAGAACTACTACCACTTCGTTACAGAAGATCTGCGAAAGGAGGTTTTACAAATTTTTAAATGCTCTCTCGCACGATTTTTACGAATCTCGGCCGATGTACCTTCTCGCGACTGACGCTTTTAAACAACGTCTCGTACGCGTTTCTGGAAAATTTCTGTCGCTTCGCGGGCGATGGAAGGCCAGAAAGTAAATTAAAAAGTTTACCTTTCCCTGACAGCGAGCAAGACATTTACCCTCCACGCTCGGCGCGAGCGTGGAGTTCACAGGATGGGAGAAAGAGCGTGTTTACCCAAGGAGTGGAGTAGAAATATACGCGAAGGGTGGCGATGTTGTGCTTCGAGTTTCCATTTGCATAACCGTTCATGCGCGCGCATGTGTCAGATACCCTGGTTTCCAGCATCTTTTCATCCGGTCAAGAAGAGATCGAAGCGCAACAAAAGGCGATTATTTTCGATCCTAACGATAATTCTCCGATCTTTCTGTTCGACTTTTCGTGTGCACACGCGCGCGCAAAATTATTTCTCTCGTTTTCCATTTGCGAAACGAAATCCGAGAAAGACCGGGAAGACCGGTGGAATAAATTCGACGCGGAACCGGAAGCGCTCTAGCTTTATTCCGAGGAGTGACTCTCGGGAAATTTTCAATTCTCTAGCACGTGCTCCCGTGCGGAGGAGCAAAGAAACTCGAGGATGTTCTCCCCCGAAATAGCGCCGAAGAGCGGTTTTTCACGCGTGGCCCCCGTAGCGAAAAAGCCTGGTATTCGATATTCGAGGCACGAGGAGCGCCACACACCCCCATTCCCTCCCCCTCCCAAACAAGAGCAAGGTAACAATGAACGGCCGTCGAGAGGGGTTGAATCGCGACTGTATAAAGTCGCGGCGGGGAGAGAGAGAGAGAGAGAAAAAAAAAAGAAAAGAAAAAGAAAAAGTCGAGAAAGTGGCGGAACAATATGCCACGGCAAGAATAGAGGCGCCCCCGAGATTTTTCCCTCCTTTTCGTGGCGGAGGTTGTTCGAGGGGTCGTGAAGGGTCTGCGCCTCTTGGCCCGTGGCGAAAAATTAAGGAGGACGCGGTTTTCATAGCCGAACGCCAAACACAGTCGCCTCTTCTCTCTCTCTCTCTCTTTCTCTCTCTCTCTCCTTCGTTCTCCATCGCCCTCCAGCGGCTCTACCTACTTTTCCTTCGCCCTCGAGTCTCCTTCCTTTGACTTCCTTCCGTCCCTCTCCCTCGTTTGCGGTTCGAGTTTCGTTTTGTGTCTCCTTTCTCGAGATCGTCCACCACGATCCCGCTTCTCTCCGCCGGCTCTGACCTCCCCCTCCACGCCTTTTCGCCTTTTGTCTCCGGTGCTTTCAAACTTTCCGGAAGACTCTCGCCGAGTTTGCGCGCCAAGACTCGTAATTTTTCTCGCAACGGGACTCTCCCGAGGGGGGGGAAACGCTTTGACGCTCGTTCGTTTGCGAAAAACTTGGCAACAATTTCGAGAGAGTGCAATCAAATCGCGAGGTCTCTTAATCTCGTTCCCTCTTCACTCCCTTCCACCGTTCCCTTTGCGTCCAATTTCTCTGATTACTCCTAAACAAAGTCCCTCTCTACCTCTCTGTGTGCCCTGTTTCCAACTCTCCAACCCTCCCATCACTCGAGGCTCGTTGCCGTTTGCAATTTTGACGTGTCCTCGCGTTCTTTATTATTCCCCGCCGTCTTAACTGGCCCAATATCGGGAGGAAAAATCCCGGAGAAGAAGGGACGTTCAACCACCGTTTGCCCGGAGGCGGTACATCCTCGATCCGGCGAGCTCGCGTCGCCAAAGTGTTTCCTCGCGCTTCTTTCGAAAACCGCCCGTCGGCGCTTCATCATCCTTCACCGCGTTTCACGCGGTTGCTCATTCTTCCGAATGTTCCTCCGGATCTCGGAGCAGAGGTGCTCAGTAGCGGGCTCAGAAATTCGCAGAGAGAACCTCGAATGTGTTCCACCTCTTCGATTGCCCTGCAATTTTCGTTTCCTGACGTTTCCGGTGGATTCCATTCGCGGTCCCGCTCCGGTCCGCCCGATTGAATGCAGGAAGAAAACGGCAGATGGAATCCGACGAGTTGAAAACCGTTCGGGCCGTTCCAAGAATTTAATCGTTCCCCCGGCGTCGTTTTACTTCCATCGATCGACGACTCGCGACGAGAAAAGGATTTTCTTAGCGAGTGTCGCGTTACGAGCTGATGCAACGTTTAAATACCGCGAATCCTCGAGAGCAAAATTCTCGCCAGCGAGAGTGTCCTCAGTGGCTGTTGAAACGAGGAGAGCTTCTCAAACTCTGGGAATTCTTCTCGTTAGAGAGTCCCTTGAAAAAAATGTACGAGCTGTTGGAAAATTGGCCATCGACAGTTTTCCGAATTGACGAAGAGATCATCGTGTTTCGCAAAAATTGATAACCGATATTAACCAGATCTAGTCTATGGCAACCAGGATATGACTGACAGCTGTCGGGAATATGTATTTCGAGCTATCAACGGCCGCGAGTGACGGCAGACGCGACTGGCCAGACACGCTCTCGATTTCTCAGTATAGCAGTGAGAGTCGGAGTTGGTAAATTAATCCTTTTGGTACCTGACCGAAAAATTTGCGCACCTGAGCGAAAAATACCGAGCCAACTTTAGTAACTTAGTATTCAGACACTTAAATAACCGAACGTTATTAATACTTAAACTGTAGCAAAGTCGTGTACCGAGTTCTTTTTAAAGCTTGATATTTCTACTTTCAAAACACACCGTTCAATTTATTCCAATTTATTTAAGTGCTTTTACGTCGCATATCACGTGAGCGGGACAGTGAATGCAGTTTTCTTGCGGGAAATTGTGTAAATTATCATACCGTGTAGAAACGTTGAAGAATTTTTTCACGGCTAAATCTACGATTGAAATTTGACTTGCGATTTTTTGGCCACTTTGAACATTAGGCACAAAACGATAAAATTATTGCGAATTTCCATCATCTGTAAGTGAAACATTCAAAGTTCGATAAAACGATGACTGAAAATTGTACATCAAGTTTCAGGAGATCGTTGTAAAGAAGGGGCTTCAATTTTCATATCCATTGCAGATTCGGCCGTTTGAAAATATTTTTTTCAATGTTTTTGCATGGTATGACAATTTACACAATAATAATAAATAATATTAAATAATAATTTATTATATAAATTACATGTTAATTAATACTACACTTGGAATCCTTATCATATAAATTGTATAATACTATAAAATGCTAAATATTAACAAGTAATATATACATTACCGTTACTTTCACTTTTTACTGTTAATTTGGTAATAAATTTTATAGCGTCTGCCGTGTGGGGCACGTTATTGAAATGTCGATGCACGACTTTGTAACAAATTTTCAAAAAAATTCTTCGTTCTACAATGAAAATTTCAAATAACTTGAACGAGAAGGAAAGTTCATTGCGGGGCGTGGCACGGAACGTGTTGAGAAACGAAGGGGAGAATAAATCAGCAAACGATATATCGTTGCTCGATACTGCAAGGGTCAAGCGTAGAGACGTCCCGCGAGCGCGTAAATCGTTAACGATAGAAATATCGGCCTGTTCACCGTGCACGCGCTGTTTGTTTTGCTTACTTTTTGTTCTATATAAATACAGATACAGCGCACGTGCGTATATATATATATATATATATATATATATATATATATATATATATCCGTATCTATATTTTAATATATAGAAATCACGCTCGCCCCGCGCGATTCGCGGATTTGTTTGATCGTTCAATAAAATCACGTCGGCGATAACGTCGACTGGATATTTTAATTAACTTTGAAAACACAGACCACTTTGTTTTAATTCCGGGAATAACGCGTAATTGAAGGCGACTCTTTGTTTGCCAAATAATTGTTCATGAATATGTAAACGTGAGAGAGCCGCCCGCGTTATTTACAACGACCACGATCGTTTGTTCCTTTTCCATCCACCTCTCGCGGGGCTCGATATGATATTTCTTTCCGAGCCAGAGAAACCAGAGCCTCCTCCTCCTTCCCCCTCGCTTATCGTAAAAATCCTAACGCGAGATTCTCGAGGCTGGCGCGCATTTCTGGAGGAAATCCAGACTCGTTTGCAATTCTCCAAGGATAGAGGTAACCGTGGCTCGCCTTTGTATAACTGTTGCTGCAGCACGTACGCGTCACAAGCCTCTCCAAATAATGGCCAGTCGAGGGAAAAAAGCGAATATTACGCACGCGTAAATTTGACCCAGCCACCTCGATCTGGCTGTCCTCGATCTTTCTCGAACAAATTCGCGCAATTGCTCGGTTCCGAAATTACCAGGGCGATTAACGACTCGCGAAAGAGAAAGAAGAAAAGAGAACAAAAAGCTGCAAGAAAATCGTTCTTCCCGTAAAAAAGTCGTGTTCGACCGAGTCTGAGTGTGTTGATCTTTAATTAGAAGGCTCCGCTGAGGCTGAAAAACTAGAGCGCTCCTCTACTAGGGCTTATTCTGTCGGGCATATTTTCGGCCTCTTTGCCGACGTTTTGCAAACACTGCAGTAACCCGGTATCGGTAGCAGTGTGTCAAGCAGCCACTGACGAAGGGAACTTGCAATGCTTGCGAAACGTTGGCGGGAAAACTGCCAACGCTTCCTTGACTCGTGAAGTCGTAAGACGACCGAGAAAGTAACTGAGAGAGAGAAAGAGAGAAGCAAGTGGGAGGGAAAACCATCAACACGCTCCGTCGATTAGCCCGGTGTTTCTAAACCAAGTAACCGTAACCGCGGCTGTTTAATCCCTCTAAGCCTGGCTCGAGTTCGAATCCTACGGTTGCACGAGTCCGCGCGAGTAAATGAGAACGATCTCGGGTGAAACAGAGCCCCAGTGGCCATCGGTTTAGGCCAAATGACCAATGATTCGGGGCCAATTCCCGGTGTCCCGGTGTCGAATGGCTCGATGGCGTCGAACAACGTCGATTCCAAGCGCGTCGTTACCGAACGAACACAGAGGCTGAGCACAGAGAATGATCGATCGTCCGTGTGTTCCAGATTGGAGTGCGTGGTGAACGCCCTTTGCCGTGGACTGAGTCACGCGTCAACCAGCCTGGCGCGGTTGGTCCTCGACATGAATCTGTCCGGCGAGCAAGTGTCCCGGGTCTGCGATGCTCTTCGTGGCTGCGTTCAAGTGCAAGCGCTGCACTTGCCCCATTTGGGCTGCGGCTGCGAAGGGTTGGCCTCGGTCGCCGAGCTGCTCAAGGAGAGGCCGCTGCTCGCGTTGAACCTCGCCGGCAGCTGGGGAGCCAAGAACGAGGATCCCTCCAGCTCTGGAATCAGTATGGGTAAAACTTTACCGTTCTTTTTTCTCTCTACCGTTCTTTTCTTTTTTTCCCCCTTTCACGTTCTGTTCCTTTCTCCGCGTTCTGATTCTTTCCATTCTCTTTTTTTTTTTTCTTCTTTTTCTTCTTTCTTTCTTTCCTCTTTCACTTGAACTCATCCAGCTGCCTGGCTGGATGAGTAAATTGAAAAATTCTAGGAACCGCCGGCGGCGCTTGTTTATTTCGAAAGCGCGCGGCTCTCGTTTCTGTCTCCTTTAATTTCCGACATTCGACGACGCTACCGTTTGCACAGGCTCCGGCCGGCCGAGAGGATCGTATCCGGCTCCGCACGGAACTTGGGAATATCGTGCACTGACTTTTTAATAATACTTTCGCAACGACGCGTGACTTTCGTTGCTCTTTGTCCGCCGTGAGAAAGTTCCAAGGCGCGGAACCAACGGACAAAAATGTTTCGGAGAATCAAACGAAAGACGAGCTGACGCGCGTGACAGCGAGCATTCGAAGGACAGAGGGTTCGAGAAATTAACGGATCACGGTTCGCCGGTCACTCGATCGGCGAGCGTGAGCTTAACGAAGTCCCGGGGCTTAAGACGAACTGAATTAACGACCGCGCGGCCCCGAACCGCTCGTAACCGTTCAACCGGCCACTGCCGGTGTGTGTTCGATCGACCGATTCGCTCATACCACTCCGATTTCCACTCTGATTTCACACACGGAGGGAGAAGGAGAGGTGGAAGCGCTCGCCGCTGTTTGAAATTTTGATACGCGTCACTTCGTTAAACGCGCTCCGCTATCGGCCGCCATTAAGGCCAATCTGCATGATGGCTCCTGGCACTCTACGTACAGATTCATCGCGAACCGGATGCACTTAGACACCGGAACCCCCGGTGACACAGCGTGGTATTGAAACTCCTGCAAGCGGCAGAAACGCGAGAGCCTATCGCCAAACGCGTGAAACTGTCCGTTTGCCAATGAGATTGGAAATTGTGATGGCATTGCCATTGGAAATTTGTCGAATTATTAGCAAATTGATTAATCTGGGAAATATACGCATACAGGGCGGTCCATTAAATATCTTTTCGAGTTGTCGTGACGATGGAAAAAATATTTTATCAAGATCATTTTTTTGATGTCCCTTTTTTTTTTTTTTTTTTCTAAACGTTCAGATACGTAAAGAACGTGAGCTTGAAAATTTAAGTTTTACCTATAGATTTATATATATTCTATCGAAATCATGAAGACGTTTGCTATTTGTCAATGATCATCTTTTCTAGCAGCTTGTAATCCTGATCAGTGTGAGTCGAAATTTGTCAGTAATTCGTAACAAAATTATGAATTCTTGGCCAAGGTCTGTGATCCCGATACAAGTAAATTTATATGTACGTATATACGATTAATGGAATATTCTTTTTACGTTAGCATTCGCATAACGACAGTGTTTCATCGTTATTTCTAATTATTCATTAACCTCGCTCGACTAGCGCCGCTAGTTGAAAACAAAAAATTCATTCCGCGCGACTTTGCGCGAGCCTCGCGATGAATTTTCAAAGAACTCGCTCGATCCTCCGTCCGGCGTTCAAAGTGGAAATTAAACGGAAAAAAATTTTGCTTCGCGATCCAATAATTGGCTGCATGGAAGGAACTCTCTTTGTGTTTTACGAGTGGTTCAAATTGAACGGACGCTTTATTTCATCGCCTTTTTCCATCGCAGCTGTTGCAGGTTCGAAAAAGTAGAAAAATTCAACGCGCGATTTCTTTCGTTATAACGATCAAAGTTGCAAAGCAACGATAAAACACTATGAAGAGATGTTTGAGAAAAGTGCAAACGTGCTTCGTGCACGGCTTATTTGTTCGCGTTAGATCCTGGAATTTAGAAACGGCAGGGATAGTTGATAGATTAACACTAAACGTGTGACATGGCCGGTTTAAAAATTTCGATTTGAAATTTTCCACTCCCAGAAAAGAAATCCAATTTCTTTATTCTTGTTACATTGCCGTGTGAAATTGACAATTAACTGTTTTCTTTGCTACGTCAGCCGAAAAACAAAACTGCACAGAATCAACGAAATTTTTTTCTAGAAATAAACCTTGAAACGTTACCTGCCGAAAAGAACATATAATGACAGTATGCTTTCGGAATGAAGTTGAACTGATCAAAAGTACAACTAACGACGCTCGTCGGACAAAAACGAAATTCCTAGGTGTACAAAGTGTCGGTTCAGTGTTAAAAGAGAATCATCAATAAAACTCGAATTTTTGGTCGCCGAAAATTGGCGTGTCACGAGTCGTAAAGATGGAGAAAGTAAACGCGGGCCAACGGGCAGGCGAACTGTCCGCGAATTCGTATTAACCGGCCGCGCAACCGGAATTAGAAAGTTGGGATTAGAGCAGTTTCCGGCCCCGTGGCAGGCAAATCGCGCCGCTGAACTTCCCGCGGCGTTTTCCAACTTTATGCCGTTTCCAACATTTGCTCGGAGTTGCACCCGGCTCGAGAAGTACATACACACATACATACATACATACATACGTGGAACTCGTAAGTATGGCCGTCCACCGAAAGGGATATGCTCCTTCGATTTATAAAGCGGGCCGAGCTTTCTCGCGCGCTCGTGATTTATCACGGACAAACGGACATTGGACGGCTGTTCCAATTTGCGTTGGAATTAGTTTCGTCCCTTTGTGAATCGAACGTTTCGATCCCGATTCGTTTGCCTTGTTCCGGCTGACTCCTTCGCAAACATCGCGAGGAGCAACGACGTCAGACGCGGAGAGTCTTCCTTCCCTCTTGCGATTCGATTAAAACGACAGAACAATGAGCGTTCTCGGAGAGAGAGAGAGAGGGGGGGGGGGACATTATCGGCTGAAAGTTGAACGATCGAGGGTCGATTAGGTACAGCCCCGACGCTGAATCCACGAATCTCGTATAAACCTGCAATTCGAGATAGAGCAGACTTTACGATAGATGGATCGTGATCGTTTCGCCGATCCGCCCTCCGGATGGAATCACGGTCGCGTCTGTTTGCAGAAACGAGGAGGAAGTAGGAAGGAAGGAAGGAAGGAAAAAATCAGCGGCAGTTTGAACTGGTCGCGGAATCGCTGGCCCGTTTTCCCCACGAATAATAACAACCCTTCGTCTTCTTCTCTCTTCTCTATTCGAGGAAGATGAACAGCGGTGCTCGAGACCGGTTTATACAGGCAGCTCCGTGCAAACGACACTTTCCAAGTGAATTTCCGCTCGCAAATAACGTATTAATCATCTCCGACCCTCTCTCTGGCCTTTTGTTACACCCTGTCCAAACCCTCTCTCTCTCAACAGCCCCTTAATGTCTTCCTCTCGCTGCCCCTTATCTTCGATCTCTCGTCCTCTCTTTCTCTCTCTTTGCGAGGATGTGCTCCGAGAGAGAGCGATCCTCCTCTACTGTCGTGAGATTTCATTTTCCAAATACCGTTCGTTCGTTGATTGTTCGCGGTGCTTCGTCCCCTGTTTCGGAAATCATTCGCGTTCCGAGTCGTCGAATTTAGTTAATTCTCGGTGAAACGAGAGTTTGAAAATATCTTCTCACATGCTGGAACAAACGTTCAGACAGAGGTGGATCGTTTGCCCGCGAGATCCGGGCAACCACCTCGACGCACATAATCTCGCAATAAGCGTGTAAAACAAACATTTACCGTGGGACAATCGCGTTCACGGGTCCATTCCGCGTCCCTCGAAACGATCCGCAGCACCTCGCTGGTTGGCTCGTTGGCTCCGACGAACGGTCGTCGCCGCGGTTGATGTTATCGTCGGCAAACACCGGCCACCGAGCTGTGTGCATACTACACGCGGCCTCTGGTTTCCAGATTGTTGCTCCTTCCGACGATTACAAACACCTGTAATTCCCCGACGAGAGAGAGAACTCTGTCCCCGGCTCTTCTTTCTCTCGAAATTGCCGATTCAGATCGATCGATCCCGATCTGAAAGTGGCTCGGTTACTTCCTGCGGACGGTGAATCGCAAATTCGAATCGCTCGCCTCGATTTTTGTCGAATTTTGTACACGGCAACGAAACACGATCGGGCGGAATATTTTTTTTCTTTTTTTATATCGGCGATCCTCGAGGACACTCGGGGAACTTCGATCGTTCCCTATTTTCTCTAAACGGATATAACGGGAGGAGATCGAGTTTACTTCTGACTGGCTGAAAGAACAGTCCCTCGGGAGAACGCCCTTCGAGTTTCTACTTCCGAGGTCGAATCGAAGGCAATCTTTCTCGCCGCCGTGTCTATAACCGAGTCGTAGACAAATCAAATCTTTCGGCTTGACGGTTTCTCCGCGGATGCTCGTCATTTCTTCCCTTTTTTTCAACTTTCCTTTCGACTGATTTTACAGAACGACGCGGGGAGTAATATTCCGCCACGGCCAAACATTATTTTTATCGAATTGTTCGTCGAATTCTCGTCGGAGAATTGAATAAACAATCGACGGAAAAGCGGCACCACGTATCGTTCAGAGGAAAATTCTACGAATTCTGGAAATTGCGCGGCGGCGGAATAGTTTTCAATTTTCGTACGACATTGCTGGCATTCGCGGGATCCGGCAAAGGCCGATTGATCTTCGATAATCAGATATATCCATCAGAAAGCTTCGGCAAATGATAGGCTGTAACTCTGTTCCGCGTGGCCGGAGACAATTATGAAAATCCCATTTGCGTTACGTAACCAAGCGTCGAGGCTCGCAATCCATTTCGACATTATTTTCCGCCGAACAGCCTGTTCACCGGTGAACAATTTTACGTTGCAATTTCAACATTGGCAATATCGAATCACGTTTATCAGCCATCTATGTACCTCGTGGATCGTTTTCACCGTGATTCCAGACGCGATTAACCTCGTTCCCTCTCCTTTGTTTAAAGTTGCCCTTGTGTATCAACGATCGCTCAGTTTTCCTTTTCTCGATGCGCGAACTCTCGGCCACTCTCTTTATCCGTCTCGATAAAGTCTGCCCCGCAGCCGACACACGCCTATTTGCTTCCGTTACGGGATCCTGGTAGATCCTTCCGATCTCCTGGCGCATCTGCAACGAACGAGAGAAACAACGTTACTGTCGTTTCAGCTCGCAGTCCCGTACCGGGGTCATTTCTGACTCACACGGATATTCCACTAATATACATATTTAGATCGCCCGGGCGGCTCACCGATATTGTACTAACGCAAAGAGTGACCGTCGCTCGAGACCAACACAGTGACAGACAACCGACTCATATAGGAATATGTAGGAGCATATAGGAACAAATAATCACACGAATAATAATGTTGTATTTATTTATATTTATACATTGACAAGGGACAATCGCTGTATCCTTGCTAGGTCCAATACGTTGCCAATTACGTTCAAATTCCTGGTTTTCTGGAACCACATTATCCACAGTTTCTGATATATTGTCTTGTTGCATTTCGGGTTCACCGTCACTATTTGATACACTTCCGTTATCTGATGATTGTTCATTGTCAGAAACGTCTTGTGCAAATTCAGCGAGAGAAGACGAAGAAAGATTGCTCGTTAGTAAATGAAGACATTGCGTCAACAAATGGAAACAAATATAAACAACGGAAAAAAGTAATAAAAAGAACTATAATAATAGTAAAAACAGTAAATTAGCAATAAAAATAGTAAAATATTAAAATTGTGCTAAAAACTAAAATCTAAATAGTAAATACAAAACTAATATAAAATACTAAATACTAAAAACAAAAATAGTACAAACTAAAATACAATGCTAAAATACTAAAACAATAATAAAAACACTAAAATATAAAATAAACTTTGAAATAAGAAATTGCTTCGATGCGCACGTCTTTCCTCCCTGTCAGGGCTTTACCAAAAACTGATTTGTTTCGTCTTTTGTCTTCAGTTTTCGTTACTTCGGCACTTTGGCGATCAGATTTCAGTTATTAACACACGCAGCGCCTATCACTGTGTTGCACTCGAGTAGCTCTCAACACGGGTCAAAAATGACTCCGGCACGACAGTCGGAGGGTTAATATAACACGCAGTCTGATGGAAAATAGAAAGTTTGGATTCGAAGGGGTGGAATTCAAAAGAGCAAATTTATTCGTAGGAAATTAGTTTCTAGATCAACGAGCGAATCGAAATGCGCACGACAGCGCGATCAGCCCGAAGCAGAAATTTGATTTCTCGGCGAGGCCGCTCCGCGCCGCGATAGAGCATCAAAGCATTCCAGTATCGCTGCAACTATCCCCGGGTCCCTGTGTAGTCATCGCCGATCGTCCGCTTTCTTTGCACGGTTGGCTACGGAATCGATTCCCGGGCCCTGCCTCTCCGTCTCGCCAACGCTGACCGTTTCCAGCCGAGTTTCCTGCTTCCGAGCGTAATTGGGAATTTGTCTTTGGCTCGTCGAAGAGCCATTCCCTGTTCGACGTTCCCGGAAAGCGCGTGGCCTTTGGAAGAAAAACGGTTTACACGAGGTTCGAGGGTGAATATGAAACGTGAAAGCGCGAGGTGTCGCTAAGGTGGACGTTTAACGCCCTTCTCTATTTGTGAGTTTCTTGCGAGAGTCACTTTCGAGAGTATTCTCCATTTTTTTTTTTTTTTCTCTCAAACTATTGAGCGATAATAACTCGCAGAAGCAGTATCCATTTGCGAGAAATACTCTCGAGAGCGACTCGCGACAGTTTCACTCTCAAATGGAGAAGGCATAAATGGCGTCAATCGACGATAATTATAATTTCGAGAGCAAGGATCACAACCACACCAGGCGTGGAACATTTTCGAATGCGCCTCTGGGAACGTTATTTCCCCCACTTCTTTTTCTAACGAATTGCGTGATTATCTCGGCCGGTCCGCAACTTTAATGAAATCCAAGAGGGAGAGGGGTGGGGGGGGGGGGGGGGGAGAGAAAAAGAATGAAATTCACCCGTTTATTATTCCCCTCGCCACTCGGTCCGGCACGAGCGCGAATGAATTTAGATGCAACGAGAACCCGTAATGTTCTTTGATAATTTGGGTCAAGCTTCAGTTCCCAGCCACGGCAAATGGAAGCCCTTAATCCGCGCGTGTGCCTCCATTATCTGTCTTAAGTGGTTATTTAGTGAAATAGTGGCGGCGGCGCGCTCGCGCGCCACTCCGCTTGAAATCGGACGACCCTTATCGCGGCGCTTTAATCTCCCCTCTTGCCGCGAAAGGGACGAAACGTCCCCTTCGAAATTGAAGCGTCGCAGCCCTTCAGATCGCGGCCGCTCGAAATTCACACCGAAAGGTTCGTGAAAATTCGTTTTACCGAATTAATGAAGAGGTGGTTGAAGAATGGTACGCGCGATACGTTAATAAATGTTAATAAAGCACCCCTCGCCGAGAAAATGCGAGCTATCTCGGTGGTAACAAATTCCCGATCGATCCGACCGAGTTGCCACCGTCTACTATAAACAGTTGGTAACTCGAGGAACTTGAAGCGCTTCGGGTTCGAACTATTAACGGGCTCCCCCGACATCGTCGAAGAACAACACTGACGCGTTTGCATCCCCTCCGCCCGCTCGCGTTAACGTCGGATCGTTCGGTGTTTGCTCGCGATTCTCAACTTCCCTCGGTGAAACTTGGCGTTACTAACGCTTCCGGTTCGTCGAACGGCACGAAAACAGAAACGGTGCACCGATACGCGTTCGTTCGTCCTCCCGGCGGAACATTGTTCCCCGCGAATCGATCTCCAACTGCACCGTGTACACGAATTCTCCTCGTTGTAGCTTGACTTTTTAACAAGAACGTTGGACGCCATTTCTCTGGAAAGAAATATTCTTTTCGTAAGAAAGTCTGGCCACAGATCGAAAGTACACATGAAATACAGGGTGTCCATAAGGTTTCTTTACAATTTCGAAAATTTATTACGAAGGCAAATGAAAAGACAGACAAGTGGAAATTATTACAAAATGAGACGTATATGTTTAAGTTTCTTTTCCCCCTCGTTTAATATACCTCTATATGGACAGCATTGGTTGCAATAAATTTTGCCTTTGTAATCAATTTTTAGACACTGTATTATTATGCATTCACCCGAGTTAAAATATGGTTCTACGATTGATACTACGAACGATACTTGGATAGTTTTTATTCGAAAAATTCCATCTCGAGCGTAGGCTGATACTCGCGCAGCTTCCAACGTCGCGTTTCCAACACGCGGTAATTGATCCATCGAACACGCGATCGTGCACGCGTCGTCCACCGGGCTGGTAACCGGAGACGAGCAATAGGAGCAAAAGCCACGGGCGAGCTTCGAGCATAGTCGACGGAAACCCAATCGAACCCGGTCGCCGGTTTTGCCCCGCGATCGCCATCGATTATTCAAATGCTCCCGATCTGGAAAGATCGTGGACTATTCCCATTCTCCCTCGTTGCATCGGCAACGACGATCCCAGAGAGGTTTTTCCAAGGGTCTTTCCGGTTGTCTTTGATGAAGTTTTTAAAAGGTTCGCCAAAGCGGAAGAATATATCGAGGCAGCCTGCTGCAAAGGAGAGCGGGAAATTTAAGAAACAGGGACGAGTGAGAGGAGAGAGAGAAAAGGAAGCAGAGCGTGGAATAAAACGGCTGGGGCCGTGGTTCTGTGAAATAATAACAAGTCTTCCGGGATGAGAAAAGGGGTTAAAGGAACTCGGTGGAAATGAGTATTCGAGTGCGGACTCGATCACGCCTCGGAGATTCGAAGCGGAATTAAATCGGTTCGGAATGAGAGAAAGGGAAAGAGAGAGAGAGAGAGAGAGAGAGCGATAGTTTGAATCCAATGTACCGTGGCCGATGGAAACGTCCATTACGACGCTTCAGAACGGGAAATGGTTTTTTCCTCGGGGTAGCATGGCGCGAGTCAGCGTAAATTCGTCGTCGAGTCCCGCGTCCGTGAAAACATCAGGGCTTGATACGAGCATCCGCGATTGTCGTCGCCGTTAAAACGATTCGCCAAGAGGCAGAAACGCGTGTCTTTAAAGACACATCGCGTACCCGTTTCGTAAAATCTTCCGTCGCCTCGTCTCTTCCTCCATGCGCGAGAAAACCGAGGTCGTTCGATCGTCGTGCGTCGATTTTAGTGAAAACGACAGCTGCGTACGCAGGTTAAACCGTGTCTATTGACACTCGACAAGTTTCCAGCTAATTCTCCCCGTTAGAAAAAGAAATTAACGTTCGGCGAGAGCGCAGCTGTCTCCAAGAGCCGTGTGCTCGAACGATCTCGGACTGAAACAACGCTATCGCTCGCGGCTCGTAAAGAATAATGAATCCCATCGGCGTTTCGCGGTTGGTTATTACCTTGGGTAACTCGCCGACGCTGCCGTTGCTAATTGTTCCAGCGTGGAGCAACGGTCGGGCAGTAACGTAGTAACGAGGGCGGACAGAGTCAGGGAATTCCTAGCTCAGGAAGTTCTCGAGCGACGAGTCTCATTTCCTGGCTCGAAGCGGCGTTTTCCATTTTCCCTTGACTCGCCGCACGGCGAAAGTGGAGCTCCGTAAAAAGCTCCGTTACGGAAACGTCGCCGAGACTCTTCCTCCTCTCCGTAACTTACGCCCAGATTGAACCTGCGTTGAAGTTCAACAACGTGGTGAGAAAAAAATTTCTCGATAGAAAGTCATCGCTGCGTGAACCCATTCCGAGCAGGGATCCAGCGAGCGTTTCAGAAGCAGTGTTCGTCGGTTCCTTTCCGCGAGGGAATTTCTGAGACGATCCGCACGAGACCACATCCGAAAAGGAGTTCGCCAACTCCTCATGCTGGTGGCCATCGCGAAGCCAACAGCCGTCGAAAATAAAACACCCGGTCGATGTAACGAGGTTGTCGCGTCTGTCGCTCCGTGCATGTGGCTCTCGTCCCTCGAAATTCAAGCGTTCCACACGCTCTGTGAAATATATCTTTCGTCCCGTGTTATATTCGGGCTGAGACGTGCAGCTCGCGTAAAATTCGATCGGGCAGGCTAGACTCGTCGACTTCGTAAATTCCTCCGACGACACGCGGCGTCGTCGTCGTTCACTCGTAAACGCTCTGGCTCGTAAACGTTTTATACTTTTCATTCTGGGCACGAGCTGTTGCGCGTAGCTGTCCTCCTCGCAGATATAAAGCTCCACCGGCTCCAGTTCGCGACAATGCGATCGTCCGGGCGGGATGCAAGGTGAACGAGACGAGACGAGATTCTCGTAAAACACGCGAGCCTATTCGCTTGTAAAGAAAAGGGAATACTTTCACGTTGCACGTAGTTTGGGGAAATGGCGAATCTTGGAACGGATTCGCTCGTCGTAAAATTCGCGCTTACATGCGACGCTTCGCATCGCGGTTTTATTTAGCAGTGCGTTCACCCGTGTGACGCATTGTTCGTCATTGAAGCCATTATCTTCCAGAGAGTGTTGACGGCGGAGGAGCAAGGCAGGAGGATGGCCTCTAATAGAGTTCCCTTCGTAACCGCTTCCTGTCCGGATCCGAGTCCGCCGCTTTACTTTACCAACCGCCTAGCAACCGTGCCAGCCGACCACGTTACCCCTTCTCGCTTATACACTTCGTTTATATTAATTCTACGCGGCAGAAGGTTTACTGCCGGTAAACTTTACTAAACCCGCCTTAAAGACCCGCCGCCCGGTGTGTATCTCGTTTAACGCAGTCGTCGCCAGGGTTTATGCACGCTATGTGAAATCTTACCAGCTTCCTTCGCCGGACGACACTGCCGCGCGTTCTTCACATACAAATTGCCTTAACGCCGTTACCAGTTCGTAGAAATCTTTTGGATGTTGGTTGGCAATCTTGAATCGTGAATTTGAACGAGGTTGAGATTCACCTTGTTACTTTTCAAATCATTGATTTGTATGTTTTTCAGTACATGTCAAGCTAGGCAGATTCAACTACACGTTGTCTACTCGATCATTAGGCGATTTCACGCTGCTTTTCTCCTGCTGGTCAAGAATCGGATCCACACTCTTTCTCGACATGCGCTGACTCGTTGCCATTCATTCTCTTTTCTTTCTTTTTCTCGTATCCTTAAACACTAACACGCACTCCGGCACTTGATGTATACCTATTCCTTTTACGAAAATAATACAACTAATTGTCAATTTAATACAGGGAACAATGTAACAGAATAACTTTTAGACACGGAAGAAGTTATATGTTAGGGGTACTCGCAAGTAATGTCGTTTTTTGAACAACTGTGCAAAATTTTATTTTATTTAACAGTTAATACAGTTTTAATCTACAGTATAATTTAACAATACAGCATACTAAATCTCAATAAGTTGAATTATTGTCACCATTATATATTATTGTAGGCGGCAATGTTTATTAAATTTGAAGGAAACGACGTTATTTATGAGTGTCCCTAATACTTTTATCCTTTTTATATAAGAGTTAAACAAAACGAAAGGAATAACAATGAACACAGAATTTGGAACCAAATTTTTAAACTGGTCATTTTATGTTTAATATTTTGATAATATATAATTTTACAATTATTGCAAATAATTGCCTGAGCCGTTTTCAGGTCATAAACGTGACCTGCGATAGATTTTAGTGTTGGATGACTAACAATATTAACTTATTGTATTGTTAGTGCTAACACTGAGTCAGTAATCGTCTTTCGAAAGTGTTCTACAAACGCTTATTCATAGGGGAAATTCCAATAAAATTTCTTTCCTCCTCTCTTGGACTTACCACAAAATTACAAAGAGACGTGCTAAGAAGAGAAGGAGACTCAGTCAAAAATATCAAGTGTCGTCCCTGTAAAAAAACATACTGTTATACAACTACATACTCGTACAATTCGACGCTTGTACAAAAATGCTGCCAGTTCGTCCAACTCGTTCAATTCCCACCTTTTCTTTACTCCCGAGTATCATTTACAGTCTTCTTCAGGTAGCACCCTTATTGCTTCTAGGGATTTCGCAATTCTGAAGATCCTTTGTTCCATATTTTTCCTTTAATGTGAAGTTTATTCCACTGCCGACATTCCTTTGCACTCCTACAATTATAATAAGTAAAGAACAAAAATATAATTGCAAAAAAATGTAATCTCTCTCGATACGCAAAACTAACTTCGCAGAGAGTGACGAGGAACGATCGAGACAAGGTCTCTCTCTCTCTGTCGTTGCTACCTCGACGAGGATGTTCCATCCAAGCTAACGTGAGCTCCGCGTGATTGCACAGGTTCAGGCTCCGGCTCCGGAAGCAGCGGATGCGCGTCCAGCACCCTTGGCACGCTACCACTGAATCGCTGTTACTCGTCGCTGCCGAGAGGCGCGTTGGCAGCTTACGGCAGTTTAACGAGGCCCGCCACTTTGCCGCGACTTCCCCTCGGGCTTGGCCTTGGTCCTGCGCCCGCCACCGGGAACGGGCCGCTGCCGCAGAACGACAGGGACAGGGACAGCAACGGCAGCAGCAAGAGAAACAGCGACAGCGTCCTCTGTCATCGTTTGCCATTGCTGCACCCGTTGCCCACGTGCGACGTTACCAGCCACCAAGGAACTGGCTTTCACGAGATCTTCAACGCTATCAGGTGAGAATTATATCCTGTCCTCGTTTCGGAAACGATCGTCGATCGATCGTGGCCGTGGCGAGTCGATCTGAAACTGTCCGGCGGACGGAGTCGACGCTGTTTTAACCACTTGCGCTGGGAACTTGGGATTGCGGACCATAACGAGTGGCCAAACACCGTCTACAATATATTCGTTTCGCTTTCCCTTCGAACTCGTCGGCATCACTGGATAGAAATTCTTGAGAAGTAACAAATTTATTATTTTGTTTCACTTAGATATACTATTATAATAATATACTTAGTATTTAATATAATATAATGTACTTATTATTTTGTTTCACTTAAATATACTTAAAACTGAGATAATATTACAATTTTGGAACGAGAAGTTCTCGACGTTCCAGCGCAAGCACGTTTAATCGTGAACAATGGTGGCCGTTTCGAAATCTTATTGGATTGTTAAATTATTATTAATTAATTATTAATTTCGAAATCTTATGGTGGAGTTAATCTAAAAGTGAAAACGTAAGGTAAAATCACTCAAAATCAATCAAAAGTGAATGGCCTCACGTTTGATATTCGCGGACGGAAAATTGAAATGAATTCGCGGTTCGGCCAAAACCACAGAGATTGGCGCCGGTCGCCGCGTAACTCGATAGGCCACGGCGCGAAACGTCGCGGCGAGTTCTTCGACGTGAAAGTTCTCGAGATTTGGTCCTCGAGAACAGCCGGCAAATGAGTTATGGAAATTAAAGAGACGAGGGAGAGTGGCCATTCAGGGAATTATACGAACTTCCGCTGGAAAGTTTCAGCAAAGAGCGTGCTTCCCTTCAGGATGGACGATTGTTAGACGAGGAATTTAAAGGCGACGAGGGAAGGAATGGGGAGGGATGTGGATTGCGTCAACATCGTTCTTGCAAGGTCGTGGAAATTGCGGAAATTCCACCCTCGTCTCTCGCTGACTCTCGGAAAGCGGTGGCGAAAATTTCGCGACTGAAAGTCCGTTGTTTGCATGTTCGCGAATGTATTTCAAGTCCCTCGGAACTGAAAGAACGATACTCTACTCGCGAGTGCGAAATATCGATCAACGGTCGTTGCTGCGGCACTCCATGGAGTTTCGTCGGAGCCAACGAGTTTTCGAACAGAGAATTCTATCGCTTGCCTGCGGCGCGTCCGGATTCGCCGTGCTGGGTGTTAATTTCAAACCTCACCTGCTCGTCACCTGGAAACCGTTCATTGTTCGCGCCCATGTCCCCTCGAAAAGATCTCCGTTTCAGCTTTCTGTAGTTCCATTACACGGCCCGCAATGGAATTCCTTCATCTGCATTTCACGTCATAATTCGGACGTCCACGAGCCGCCGGGAGAAATTTCATTCAAATTCCCGGGTGTAACCACCTCGAATAATCTCGCGGTCGCCAGTTTTCCTTTGCCCTGGCAACCTTCCGAACCGGATACCCGAGATTTTTCAAATATCAAGCACGTCACCGGAGAAAAAGCGGAATAGCCCATCTCCGCGTAATTTCGTTCGAAAAACGAAAGGCATTTAATTTTTCTCGATTGTTTGAATTTTCTAAATAATACTTTTTTTTTTTTCTTACACCGCGCGACAATAGTAATGGTTTAATATATATGGAAAAAGAAAAAAGAATAAAATAAAAGAAGAAACGTGAGCTTAGTCAAACACGGGATTATACGATTAGACGCGTCAACTTTGAGGACCCGTTTTGATTTCACGCGCATCGAGGAACCGTAAAACCGACAGGAAAGCAGGAGCCCCGAAGCGTGGAACGATGTGGAAGGCTGCGCGAGAATCGTCGTAAAAAGAATGACGATGGCGTCCGTGTTTTTCTTCTATTGATTGTGGTCTGGACCATTTGTACCGCGACGCGTTGATGAAAAGGCAGAAAGAAAGGCGCGCCGCTCTCGCGGCCTTTATGAATCCGTTTACGAGCCGGATGCCTCCGGATGCGACGCGTGGCGCGTTGGTACACACAGTGGAACGGAAGTGGACCCAGCTGGTGCCGAATCCGTCGCTCATTGTTTCTCCGTTTACGAGCAAACGCGCGTCAACCCTTGGCCTTCTCGCTTTGGTCGAAAACAATGAATTCAGTCTCGTCTCGAAATTTTCATCGAGTCGAACATTGTTTGTATTTGTATTATATGACGCTTCGATCGTTTTCAGCCGCGAGGAATATTAACGAAAACATATTTCCAAGGGGCGGCACAGGGGAAATTTTTCTCGGAAATATTTTTCTCTCTCCCGAGGCGAGGTGCAATTTGCTCGCGTCTCTGACGGGCCCGCGTCTCTGTTTTTAATTAAAAAACATCGTCGAGCCATTCGTACGCGCGCGGAGCGGCTATCCCGCGTGCACGGGCCGTGTTTCCGAATCACCGTGACGCACCGGAACGCGGACAAGTCGAAAAATTCTTGAACCGACGTTCCAACTGTCGATTTCCATGGATTTCCATAAATGAAAAACAGTGTTGGACTTTGAAAAACAAAACCGTTCTTTCTACCCAACGGGGAGAAAAACTTTTTTTCGAATTTTGTAAACTGTAAGATTGACTTGATGAAAAAAAAGAAAAAATAAATAAATAGAAAAAGAAATAAGAAAGTATCGGACGAAAACGCGGCGCGGTTAACGTTGTTAAACGTTGTCTGGATCGCTCGGATAGACGCGGCCCGTGCCCAGAACTTCGGACAATCTTCTTTGAGTGCAGTTGGGAGACGAAACAGCGAGGAGGAGGCTGGAACTTCTTGCTCGGCGCAATTAACTTGTTTACGACTTGCAATAGCTACGTGTATCCCTCGACTCTTGCTTCCTCTCCGCGTTTCTTCATTCGTTTAGAGAAATTTTTCTGCGACTGTTCTTTCCTCTTTTCTCGTCCGGGCACGACGTAGCACCGAGCGAGTCGAGGGCAAATGTAATTCACCGAGTGCTAACGCTGTTCCAACAACAAGTCGCAACAGGGTTTCTCGTTCGATTGTTTCGGAAATCTCAGTGTTCCGTTGTCCGCTAATTTATCGAGACGGTTTTTACGTTCGAAAGGGTATTGCGTGGGCGTTGCGTGTGACGCTCAAAAGAAAAATCAATCTGGAGCGCGATACCCGAAATGCATACGTCGCGCAGCCACGGTGATTCATTGGCTACCTGCTAGCCGTTTATTCTCATCGAGCAGGGCAAACGTTCTCCAGAAGCGAGCGATACCGCGGTTAAAATTGAGAGAGAGAGAGAGAGAGAGAGAGAGAGAGAAAGAGAGGAACGAGGACTGATACGCGCTTTGATTTAAAGTATCACTTTTATTGGCCCCGAGTAGCTTATTCGCCGCGAGCGGTCCGAATGAAGTGTTTATTCTCGACGAGCGATTCAAAGCCGGCACGTACCTTTCGCAGGCCATATTTCTCCCGCGACAGATACGTCTTGCCCACTCGCTACGATTTACTTTGTGCCCGCTACCATTAAAGGTTCGCCATTAGGCTTCGCCAAGCCGTATCGCGCCACCGAGCTAACAGTCCGAGTAAATATCCTGCGAAAAATGGATCCTGACCGAACTGGACCAACAAGTAAGAAAATTTCTCCCATTCTCGACGTAACGAGATAGGTTTGATTTATTCCCACTTGGTCGCGTAGCAGGCCGATTAATGAAACGCGATACAAGTCGATTAATCAAGCATAGGTCTCTCCGCGCGTGCCAGCGGATGATCTGATTTGTCGGGGAACTGTTCGATTTGCAAGCGACCCGGCGAATAATCAATACCACCCGCCGGAACCGATCTCGTTAAACAGAGACCGGGCCCGCGTTACCTCGCTTCTTGCGGCCATAATTACATTTACTTACCTCGGACCTTCATTTTTGTAATTTCCTCGCCGATCCCTTTTCCCCTTTTTCGTCCGTCCGTCCGTCCGTCCGTCCGGGCCAGCGGGGCGAACGAGATTTAATTAAAAGTCTATCTGCGTTCAATTAATAAAAAAGGGGGACCAGCCCCCCTCCCCCTTGCCTGGACTGGATAGTACCAGTGTAATCATCGATCCTGCGTAATTACTGGGCTTGTCAGTTGCTTTGATTAAATCCTCCTTCTTCCCTTTTCTCGATTCTTCTCCCTCCCTCTCGCCGGTTATCCTGAAACAGAAGTGGCAGAGGACGGCAGTCTGTTAATGTTGCATGCAAATTGCAACGCGTTACATTTTAATGTAGATCATAAGCTGTGGAATTTGGGTTGCAATCCGTGATTGCAGATTAGAGACTCGCATGAACGTTCGGATTAAATTTTTTTCTCTTTTTACCTCGTTACGAACGTAATGGAAAGCCTTGTTAGTCCTATCTCGTATTATTGGCCCACTTTTCCTATGCTAATTCACCATTTCTTCTCCTGGTCGGAGAGAGAGAGAGAGAGAGAGAGAGTTCATGATCCTCCCCCAATTATCGATACTATTCACCCCTCCCCCGAGTGGATTCTTGTTAGAATTTGAATCCAGTTCAATTGCGTCGTAACGACACTGAGAGCCCACTTTCCTTCTCACCCCCTCCCACCTTTTCAAGTGTTTATTCGCGATAATGTTTAATAATGTTAGGCCAGCGTAGCAAAAACAAAATCGATCGATAATGTTCGAAAATAATCGAATTGACCGTTGTAAAAACATTATTAATATAAAAAAGTATTGTAAAAAGTATTACAAGAATGTGTAATCGGCAGTTTAAGTGTTTTGAATAAATTATGAAAAATTTTAAATGACATTTAGAATTGTTATAGTAGAAACAATGCAGCAATTTAATTATTATTATGTAAATAAAGTGTTAGAAATAATCGTTAATGTCAGTGTTCAAACAACTGGGATACTCGAAAATTTGATTACAATTTAGAATTTATGCATCATTATTATATAAGTACAGGCTGTGGTATTAATTTTCGAGTCGACTTGCGTAGAAAATGATATTATTAATCGGCCATTCAACGTCAAGTTCAGACCATTGTGTGAAATTTTCTATTTTCATCAAAAAAAAAAAAAATTTCCTTTTAACCTCTTGCGCTGGAATGACATGCCACGCACGTCGAGAACTTTCTGTTCCAAAGTTGTAATATTATCTCAATTTTAAGTACATTTAAGTAAAACAAAATAATAAGTATATTATATTATATTAAATACTAAGTATATTATTATAATAGTATATCTAAGTAAAACAAAATAATAAATCCATTACTTCTCAATAATTTCTATCCAGCGATGTCATACCGACAAGTATACGGTTTGGTCACTCGCTATGGTCCGCAGTTCAGTTTGCCAGCGCAAGTGGTTAAAATTCCTCTACCAATTCGTGAAAATAGTAGTCAGCTAATCGATGACGATTTATCCAATTCCCCAGAGAGCCGAACTGCAAGCTGAGATCGTTGAACGTGTCCAAGTGTTTGCTGGGCGGATTAGACGCGGGCTGCCTGGGCGAGACCATTAGAAGGGCGCGGAATTTGGATGCTCTAAGAGCTGCCGGTGCGTCCAGACCGGCGGACGTGATGCCGTTGGTCCTCGCGCTGACAGAGGCGCCCTGTCTTCAGCTTCTTGATCTGGCCAGTCCACGTCTAGCCCTCGACGATCATCCTTCCAGGCTGCTCTGTCACGCACTCGCCAGGAACACCACTCTCAAGCTACTCAGTCTCGAGGGATGGACTTTTAGAATAGAGGTGAGTTCAACGCGTGAAATTTTCACGATCAGTGGTTGCGTCGCATTACAGCCGCTAACGAAATCGCGAAAATGTCTGGTGCATAACGTAGGCAACACGCGTGAAAGGCGAGTCTGTTTAAAGACTCTCGCAAGTCTATATGTTAGAAAAGAAAATATATTGCGCACTGTTTAAATAAATACATAACGAACAGAAAGTGTTATATTCTGACATATAACAGTATAAACTAACCTGTAGAAGGAGCAGATATAAAAATCACATTAGCTCTTTCACATCGTTCACAGACATTCTGGATTAATAAAAAAAAAAAAACAAAACACAATGTCGCGAATATCGTACGCTATATACTATATGCGTGTTGTAAAATTAATTGGTAAAGAGAAGTCAAATGAACCGATTTCCCTGAAAACTTGCCACGTTCCAGCCGGATAATCTCCCCGCAAGAAAGTAAATTGGCAAGAGGGCGATAATTCGAGGGCGAAAGAACAGTGGCTGCTGATTTGTATTCGTCGAGCAGCCGTACACGAGGGGAGGGAAGAGCCATAAAAGTCCAAGGGAGGAAAAATAAAAGGGCGGGGGCGTCGAGTAAGAATCGTTCGAGCGGCAGGCTTGCCGTTTCCCGGTTGGTGGCTCGCAATTCCGAAAGTGCTGCTGGCTGGTAATATCCCCGGTGCTGCTGCTCCGCAGCTGGCCGTAGCTATGCAGCAGAAAGTTGCATAACGGTCCCGACCGCCGCGTCCGACAAGAGAAAAAGAAAAAGAAAAAAAAAGAGAGAGAGAGAGAGAGAGAGAGAGCAGAATTCCAACTAGCCGTCTCGATAACAGCGTCTGAAAAGTTCGTGTAAGCTCGCTCGTGGCCGCTCGAACCTTCTTCAATTCTTTTCTTCCCGCCGATCACCGCTTTGACAACGCAAAACAAAAAACAACCGAGAGTGCGTTAAACTGGCAGACGGATGGCGAAAAATTCGGCTTACTCCGCGTTACCGATTCCATGTAAATGCTAACTGAAAATGCTTCCGAATCAATACAGTTTCACTGGTCTATCCGATTTCGTCCGTGATTCAGGATTCAGCTCGTGATTGTCAGTATGTAGAATGTATCGTTAGAAACTAGATTACAACTCGTGACCGTTTTCTACCCTCAAGAGTCGCGAGCATGAATTGAATCTTGCTTCCTCAAGCTTTTCTTAAGAGAATAAATTAAAGAAAAAAAAAAAGAGAAAAAGGAGGAACGATCACGCGATCAATGCCAAACGAACGGACGCGAACTTCTCCGGTTACGGTGTTCGAGGTTTCGAACGAAGTTACGAACACAGCGGGATCCATAAAAGAAACTGATGAGGTGTCCAGGGTCTACTAACAGTAGTAACTCGGTGGCTCGTAAAAAGAATCACTCGAGAAGTCTGCGGTTTCCAGCCGTGGGACTCTCCTCCCCCCTCAAGTCACGGGGATCTCTCTTCGCTCTCGTATCTCGGTGCTCTTCTTCTTCTTTGGAATTTTTAACGACACCGCAAGACGAATCGGCTCTGGAAATTCCATCGAGTTCCTCCCCGCCACTTCGTCCTCCAGTCTAACCAACTTCGACGGCGGTTGAAACGAGCGACCGGAAAGCGACCCGGTTCCGCAGACAGGAAATTCGACCGTTTTCACGCGACGAATATTCGCCGATTTTCTCCCCCTCTCGCACGCCACGCCGGCGAACGTAACGATTTCCCTCGCAAACCAGCGGAAACGCGCCAACGAGATTGGACGTTCCACGAACGATTACACGCGCGCGGCTCTCCCTAAACGCGTCGCCTAATCAGATTTATGACGCCGAGATTTCGCAACGACCGACTGCCGTGCCGGGGAGTCGAACCATCGGGCGACAGGTGTCCCTGATGCGCGTTATTTTCACACCGCGCTTTGATTAACGTCGAGAACCACTGGGGACGCGGTAGGCAATTGTACGTCGATTACTGCAATTTCATCGCCCGTTGCCCGTCCCCTCCGTTGAATAATTCGGAAGACTGAACCGATAAAACAACGTTGGGCTGGCTCGACGACGGGGATGGCTTCGATGGCAATTACTTTCGAACGCCAGGACGAAGATGTTTTGTTCGAGACAAAGTCGGTAACGAGTTGAACTTGGTCGCCGATTATAAACGAAACTTGGTCCTCCTCTCCCGTTCGTCTCGCTTTCCGCTTTACATGTTTAGTCGCGCCTAGAGTCGGTGTTATCCATCCGCACGTACATATTTCTCGAGTGTACATAACGTGGATATATCTCTTAAATGTTCCTTCCATTGAACCTTTTAACCTTCTCCACGCCGTGAGCCATTGTCGGCGACGAGCCATTGTCTTCGGTGAAGCACGAGAAATGGGGCAAAAGAGACAGCCGAAAAGAGAAAACACGACCGCGAAGATAATCCTAGCGGGGTGCATCGGCGGATTATCCGAGAAGTCGGATAAGCAATTAATCGTCGGCGATTAATGCTCGGTGGAGCGGAGCGGAGCGTGTGAAAGAAGACAAAGGACGAGCGACTTGGGGCATTGTTTGAGTTCGCGCATTAATTGCAAGGGGGGAGGAAACCTCCGCGTGAAAAGGTTAAAAGGTCCGATCGTTTTCGGTGAGGAAAGTCAGCGACGCGGGAAATTGTTTTGGTCGCAAACGTCGTCGTCTCACCGTGTCAATTTACGGTGGATCCTGTTTACTCGAAGCTCGGCTCGAACTCAATTAACTAATGTGAACGTACGTGAAGATGGGAAGATGGCTTACGAGCTCGTCGTCGAAGTTGCGGGCGCGCCGCGTTTCTCTAATTAGCGAGCAGTTACCGTTTCGAACTACTACTTCGATCGTCTGAAACGTCTTCATGAATAATACAACGCGCCCTATTTTATCGCGATCTCGCTGTTGCCGCCTTCGAGGGAACGTTCCAGCTACCAGGAAACGCAGCTCCCAATTTCACGGACGTTTAAGATGGGACACGGGTTCGACAAATATTCGACGTTCTATTTTTAACGCTGGCTCAAAGAGCGAAACGTAGAGCCGCGCGATAGAGGATAATATTGACTCTGCGAAGAGCCAAACTGTCGGCGGGCCGACCAAACACCGAGCCGCTCCACTGATTCTGACGCTTCGCTAACTTTCCCGCTTTAATTGGAAACCCATCGTTATGCAGGGTGCGTGACGTGGAAGGGAAGGAAATTTGCCAACTGCCCCTGGCCACCGCCACAGGTGAAACCGTCGAACGGGGGAAGAATCACAAGCCGTAAAAATTCTCTTTGTAGGAATTATTCGATCGGCGTCTGGCTGGGGACGTTCCTTTTCTACTGACTGAGCATCGAAGCTCGTTCCTACCGTCGCCAGCCAACCACCGTGAACTCCTTTGTTCCTCTTCTTGTCCGTATTTCGTCCCCTAGAAAATGCCATTCGTCGTTCTATTTGTCGAAGACGTATCGGAATAATGAAAAAACGAGAAAAGAAGAGAGAAGAAGAAGAAGAAGAAGAAAAAGAGGAATGTAAGAACGAAACTGAATTCGTCTCTTGTTCTTCTTCCGAAAGGTCGAACAGACTTGGAGAGTAAGCGTAAAAAATTTCGAATGCCAATTACGACCAGTCGTCAAAGCATCTATACTACCGGAAATACGATGTACCTACGTGTCACGGACTCCAAAGGAGCCCTTCGTGCAATTATCATAAAATTCGGGACTGCTCGTTCGCGTCATTGCTCCGTTCTTCTTCTTTCAAGAAGAGCTGTTATTTCACGAAATTGGCAGATCGAAAGTAGGCTAGGGCCGGGATTGATAGGAAGAAAACGAGGATAAACGCGTTTTCTCTCCGATAAAACGGATCTCCGTTTATACCCGCTCATCCGGAAGCCGTCCAACGCGTTGTTCCACGCGAGATTTATGTTTGCCCATGTCGCTTTATTATTCCGAATGCGTCGCGACGTTCCCGGGACGACGCAACCAATTTATTCCTGCTGATATCGCTCGAGGCTGATCAGCTGCGATCCTTTGCCAACTGGGAGACAACGAGAAAATTAATTAGAATTGTTGCTATACGAGAGAGTATTTTATTATCACTTTTATACACAGTAGATTCGTATTTTCTGTTGGCGGCCTCAAAGGCGACTGTTGTAGTTTCAAATGTGCCAGACAAATAATGTCCTTGATTCTGGGTTTACGATCGATCTGTAATCGATAAATAGTTGTACCTATCGATCCCAGATGGCGAAATTGTTTCTTGTCGATATTGTCGGTTTCCTAACAAGAATGACTGACGATTTTTTTTAGTTTCGCCTGGTCGTAGTAAAAAGTATATGCAGAGTGCAAAGAAAAATTTGCCCGTGGCTGTCATAGGTGAAATCTACACCTTTCATTCGAGAGAGATGTAAAGAATCTGCCGTAAAATTGATCTTGACCTTGAATTTCATTTTTTTATTGTATTCTACTCATCACGAAAATAAGACTTTCAAGAAACCTAATAGTTCTTTTGAAAAAATGCTAAAAAATGTTTCTTAATCATTTTGTGGACACATGCGTGCTAACAGCGACTTTATGATTGTCGTTACTGTTATGATGTCTGTATCACGTAGTGTTTACGCTTTGTTTATACTTATGTTAGTTTTATCATTTGATTATTTAGACTTACACTGATAGGCTACAACTATGGTAAATCAAATGTTAGCAAAACCTAATACGAAAATTACGTAAAATAGTCATGACGTATGCGTCCATAAAGAGCTATAAAGTCGCTGTTAGCACGCACACATTTTTTGCCATTTTTCAAAAGAACTATTAGGTTCCTCGGGAAAGTTGGTAGAAAACAATGCAATAAAAAAGAGAAACCTTTTCGACCTTGAAATTGCATTTCGCGGCAGGTTCTTTACGTGTATTTCGGACAAACTTTTCTTTCCACTCTGTACGTACACACGTTGGAAATGCTCGATCGTGGAGATCTCGATTCATTTAAAAGGCAAGAGGACGCGGACGAGAAATAAAGCGAGCGAAATCTCGTAGCCGAGATACTCGACGAAACCCCGGGCAAACAAGATATACATTCGCGACGCGTCCAAATGGATTTTCCATTATTAAAAATGCTGCCGTGTGATCCAATCTACTTAAATCTGCCGGCGGAGCTCCCGCGTCATGCGAACGCGGCCACGTTGTTCCGTAACCAATTTCCCCGGGAAATAGAATACAGGAGAAATGGCGCATCAAGTGAACGAATCGATCATCGCCGGCCTAGTGGAACGACCTGGCCATTACTCGGAAACGCTTCTTCAAACATCTCCCTATTTATTATCCAGCTGGATGATTTATAAGCCTGCTGCTTCTGGCTGATCGCAATAATGAAACGTTGGTCAACACCTACGGTTCGACAAATTTTTAAAGTTTCCATCTTACGCGTGATACAAAAGAAACGAGAAAGAAACGAACAGAGATCGCAGAAGTGAAATTTCTCTGATGTTTTTTTGCATCGTTTGCAAACGTATTTTCCCAATGTTCGTCGATCCGGGGACGATTCACGTTTAAATTCACTGGAACAAAGAGGAGCGGAGCCGAAATATGGGAGAGCCTCGGCCGCCATAAAACACAGACGTATGGGGTGGGGAGGACCCTGAGGTTTTCCAGACCGCTCAATGTCGTCGGTAATATTGCCTGCGATAAATTACGCGGCATCCCATTCCAGCGCGACCCATCCCGCCCCGACATCCTTTTTCCACGGATCCTGACCATCTCGTCTCCGCGTGGAGCTCGTTGAAAATTTCCATGAAAATGCCGCTGCGTCTCACGTAGTATCTCGCTCCACGCTTCTATTATGCAAACCGATCCTATGAAACATCGTTTATTCAAAACAATGTGAGAATTTCCACCGGTTTTCAACCCCGGTGAAGATGATGGCGGTCCGTGAGAAACCGGTGGTCGAAGATCAATCGCAACCACCGTCGTTCAGCGACTTTGCCTTTACTTTACTTTACCACGTCGAACGGTGAATCGATATTCATATCGGGAAGGACGTCGTTCGCGGTATCGCGATCCCGAAAGATATAAACTCGAGTTCGTTTCGACAGAAATTGCAGCCCGATAAAAAAAAAAAAAAAAAAAAAAATAAACGTTGTCGACTGCCTCTCATCGTGTCCCTACTCTGGCGGCTCTCATCGTCAGTTTCGGAATGGATTTATCAACGGACCGATGGCGGAACGTGATCGTTTAATCGCATCGGTAACGAAAACTAAACGTGCAGTAACGCACGAAAAGAGAGAAAGAGGGATTGGTGGCGGGTTGAAATGCGGGCAGGGGTCTCGGCAAGCGCATAATTCGCAGAATATCCAGGATAAATTGTGGAACCGTAAAATCCTACCGATGGCTGGGTGATATCACGCACGGAAACAATGAAGCGGGACGAACCCGGCCAGGTTTAATATAATCACGCACAAGGGTGATTATAAACAATGCAGCTCGTTCAAGTTCTCTCTCTGTCTTTCTGTCTCTCGAGCCTCTTCCTCTCTATGCTCCTCTGTCATCCCTCTCCACCTCGCTGCCGCGCTCCGCGACGTTATTGTTCGGCCTGTCACGATCTGCGATGATTTCCATTTAAAAAGAATGGTGCCACGGCTGCCGATTCATTGAATTTATGCGGCCACTCTGGTATTTTTCACCAGATACTCGACCGGACTATCGCTTTACGTATCAACCGATGACTATCGCCGAAAAACAATTTTCAAGCACGAGCCTGCTGTCGACCACCTCTTGCTTTTCACGCGTAGTACGACCTCTGATTTCGACGTTCTCGGTGTCCGTGACAGAAGTTGCGACCGATGGGACTCTCTTCTGTTGAAAGTCACGCGATACCAATCATTAAGACGAAGGCATTGTAGATTCATCGAAATCCTTCACCACGCGAAGTAGGTAATTTTGTGACTTCGTGTTTCCAAGCACCAGGAACGTTCTACGAGCCATCTAAATTTGTACACCGGAAGCTCCCCTTTTGATCTCTCTCGTTTGTTTTCCATGCACCTCGACGTCAAAAGTCCCTCCAGAAGCACAGGTTGAAAACTCGTAGAATTCAATCGATTTAATCGCATCCTCGAATCACCGACTCACCGCAGGAATTCCTGTTTCGTTGGCAAGTATTTAACAAAAGAGCGTTCTTCGGCGTGTCGACAAATAGCGGAGGTTCATTACGTTTCGCCGTGGAGCGAGGTGTTATCGCGTTCAGCCGGCGCTCGTTCCTGGTGTCACGGGACTATTACCACGATGACTTTAAGGAAAGTTAATACTCTAGAGTTAAACTCTAATATTCTAAGTATGACACTTTTTGATATCAAATACCGACGCGTATTATCACGTATGATTATAACAACGAAGGAGCACAAACTAGAGAAGTAAACTTGGCGAGAAGGCGAACAAGAAATGCTTTTATTCATAGTTTAGCTTGGGTATATATAAGACTTTATGAAGTAGAAAAAGTAGGTATCGTGTATTTGGAAAACATCTGTTGATCGCTTGAGTTGGCTTCCGAATCAGTAGTGGACCTTGACTGGATTTGGGTGATAATGCTGATTCTTGGGTTTCTGAGTCAGTAGTGGACCTTGGCTGGATTTGGATGATAAGACTGTTTAGTGAACATCTGCTGATTTCTTGGGTTGGCTTCTGAGTCAGTAGTGGATCTTGATTGAGCTTGAGGTGATAAGGTCTTCACACCGGCGTTGGCCAATTTTCTCGACGTTATTCAAACCAGAAAGGCAACGTTCTCTGCTGAAAGCGAGTCGCGCAAATCTGCCGCGGTGAAATGATTTCGCGCGAATGAATGAAGGGCCGAACACCGTTTGGATTCGAGCGCGAGGCGAAAATAATCCCGAGAGAAAAGAATCGTGAAACTCGCGAAACTTGGTTAGTAACAAGATGGAGCAACAACGAGACTGCGACGACGTTCCCTCGGACGAATGAAAGCGAAAGGATTTGCCGAGCATATCCCCCCCGTTTTAATACGTCTCGTGGTAAAATATTACGACGGCATCCTCTTTCTGCAGCTGTAGACGGATTAATTTCGGTCCAACGCCGACGAAATAGAAGCGCTCGATTAAAATACCGAGCGACACACTTGTTGCGTCGATCATCGGGCAAACATTTTTAAATCGCGGCTCGTTTGCCGAGTAACTGTTTTCACCGGCTGTTCTCACCCTCATGAAATATTCCTCTTGTATCGATTCGTCGTACAGTTTCATCGAACCGCGTTAAAAGTTCCACTCCGCGAATTTCTCCCAGTTTGGGAATTTTATCGTGAAAACGGGATTCTTCTTCGAAGCAAAAGGGGTAAAGTGGAAACGTAGCTCGGCTCAATTTCGTCACTTGACAACTGCTTTTCAAAACTGCGATTTCCACGTTCTGGCATTCATCCAGAGAGAAAGATCGTTTCCGCGAGGAAGGGATTTCGATTCTCGTTCTTCGTGGCGATTTCCAGGGCGTTGCGCCGCATTCGAAGGGAAACGAGTGATAAAACGTCGAGGAGCAAAGCGACGCGATGGCAAACCCGATTTGGAGATTAGTCGCAGCTTGTTAGCTTTAACGTCGTCGTCACCGGTGCTTCGTCTCGCGTCGCACGTCGGCGCGACGCACGCGATCCTATAATCTCGGAAGCCATTGTGCCTGCACACATCGCTTTGTTCTCGTCTCATCGCCGAGGCAACGTAATATCGCGAGCGATTTCAACGTCGCGACGCTCTCAGGCAAGCTACTTCCTCGTTTCACGCCGTTCAGCAGTCCTTCGTTAATAATGGAGACCGCCGCCACCCATCAAGGATCAAAGACCCGCGATGTGATCTCGCACGGGCAGATTTCCGGCATTCCGTTGATATCAAACCTTTGCCTCGCGATATGTCGCGTCCTATGGATTCGATTTGACAAAACGAAATTTCCACGTTGACTTTATTTAGCTTTGGAGTGTTACTGGCGGAATTGAACGGCCGGAAGGATGCGTAAAAATGTAAGAGACACGATGGTTGTTCCAGGAATCAGAGAGCCTAGCAGTATTCTCCGAGCTACTCAGATACACGAGCGTCCGCGAGCTGAGCCTTTGTAACGCCCGGCTACATCTGGCCGTCCACGAGGGTCCTTTGTCGAGATTAGGACGTCGGGACGACGCCGGGGCCGAGCTGTTGAGAGCCGCACCGCCTCCTGCCTGTCCCGCGATTGTGTTTCTCAGGCTGGCCGGTTTTCAAGTGAGTAATCCTCTTTTTCCAGACCACCGAGAGAGCGAGAAGCATAGCAGCCGCCCTCCGTCTTCTCCTTCTCGGCGAGTTTCGCAGTCGCAGAATCAAATCACCGACCGTCTTTAACGAGTCGAAACCGTGCGGATGCTTCTCCGTTCTCAAGGAATTCTCACCGCGTTTCGAGTGGATCCCCTCTTTCTCTTTGTGCCATAAATAGAGAGGTTAATTGGACCGTATCGACGTAACGTAGACTGCGATATCTAGTTGTAAGCAACTCCAACTTGACCTAAAAGCAACTCTCGTATCTCCGCGTTTTCGAGGACCCTCCCCCCGACATACCTAAATACTGGTATCGCGTGCACCAGAACAAGAAGGTAACAAGGCATAACACCGACCAACGAGAATTCGAGTCGACGTATCGAGTTGCCGGAGAATTCGACGCGAGACACGACGCGACACAACATGTTCCAGACACTCGAGTCCAGTCGAACTCGCCGATTCGTAATTCGAGGCCGTCGATGATTCGTTTGCGGTTTGGCGTCAGCGCTCGTTTCTGACCGCGATAGATTGGTCTCGGCGTTCTCTGTTGCGTCGTAAATCCAACTACGATACGACGATCGATATTACGTTCCTCGATTCGTTGCGTCAAATCTTTTGAAAAATTTCGCCACGCGAAAGACAACCGGTTCCTTTTAACTTTCGTTTCATTCCGTCCCATAAGGGATGGACTGATCAAAATTCGTACGGTGACTCTCGAAATTCGTCTTCTCGACAGATTCACTCGATCTTCTCTCTTAAAATTTTCCCCCCCGGTCGAAGAAAAAAAGAAAAAGGGAAGCCGGATTTTTACGAACAGAGCGGTGCACAGCATTATTTTTGATTCCAGGTGACAGTGAACGATCGTCTGGCGCTACGAGGGCCGCTTCTTTTGCCATTCCTCGCGGGCTTCACCGCTCTCAGCGAGCTCGACCTTTCGTTGGACAAGTCCACCATAGGAGGCAGCAGCGGGTCGTTGCTCTTCATCGACGACAAGATCCTGCAACAATTCTTCGCCTGCCTCTCCTCCCACTTTCGGAATTTACAGTCCCTGAGGATCAATTTCTGGCGAGTCACGTTGGAGGACAGCGAGAAGACGATGAGACAGATCGCGAAATACCTGAAGCTGTGCAACCTGAGTTTCCTGAAGGCGAACGGACTGATCGTGACCGACAGCGCGAAGAAGGTGCAGATGGAGCACGTGTTCGTCCAGACGATCCTCACGCACCTTCAGTATTTGACCTGGCTCTGTCTGGACGGGGTGGACTTGACGGAGAGCCAAGCTTCGAGTATTGGAAAATGCGTGAGAGATCGGTTCCCAGGTACATCGTTGGAGATCAGCGCCAAAGACGTGCACGTAAAGTCCGTGAAGGCTTTGGTTGCCGCGATAGAGGAGGGGGGAAGAGCGGAAGTCGTGTACACCGGCGGATCGAACTGTAGACTGAAGATCACGAAGATCCAGAAGAATAGCAAGAGCAAAAAGAAGTGAGGATTCGTCCGAGCATCCTTGGTTGTCGCTGACATTGAAACTTGTTGATTGTCCGGCCACGAAAGAACGTGATCATAGAAATATAACGATTGGAATTTGATCCGTAGATGAACGAAATAGATATAGAAAGAGGCAATGTTCGATGTGTTGGTTGCGCGTGACTCCCGAGTATCCGTGAACGATCCGGTGAAACGGATCTTGGAAGGAAGAAAGAGGCTAACAGAACGACTAACGCGAGAATATAAGCGCGTAGTTATATATGGAGAGAGAGAGAGAGTGATACGAGATCGACGACGTTAGCCGTAAAAGGCATAGAATAAAAATACTCGTACAATGAAGGAGGAAAGAATGGAATGAAGCCGACACTTTGTGGATTTTCGTCTTACTGTGATTTCCTTTTCTGCGCATCGTCCCTTTCATAACAATATAGATAATAGATCGTAGCGTTGTTAGCTCGAGCGTTATTCTTGATGGTCCGTTAAAAACGCAGAAAAATGTCGAAATCGTAGAGATAGGATCTTTGTTTAAAAAAAAAAGATAGAGTATATTCTCTCTCTCAAGAGAGAGAGAGAGAGAGAGAGAGAGGGAGGGAGGGAGGGAGAGAGAGAGAAGGAATAAGCAAACAAAGGAAATGGAATCGATAAACACAAAGCGAAATAAAAATTTATCGCGAGACCAAACGAAGGAAATATTTAAAAACGTATAAGAGAAAAAAAAAAAAAGAAAGAGGCTGTTGCAACTAGATACGTTCGTTGTTGTTAGATGGACTGTAAGATATGATTCAGAGTAATATATTATTATTATTATTGTCATTGCTACGATTATTATTATTATTATTATTCCTACGATCATTAGTATATTCTGATCATGATTATTAAATGTTACGATCGATTGAATTGCAATCCAAGAGTGAAATGGCTTTAACCGGATGGCGCGTTGTTGGAGACTTGATGAAATTTTATAAATTATATTCTATAGTAGCGGGTAGAAAGAAAATACGTATCCAATGAGAAACAGACATCCTCGGATTTCAGAATTATGCGATTACATGCTAAATAGAAAACGATGGCTATTACATTGTATAAAAATAAGGAAACGGAAGAGGTACATCAAAACATATGTGCGTATATCTCTGCGAGTAAATAACAACAAAAAAACGTGCAACATACAACTGCCAAATCGTAATGTAGAGTTTAATCGCGACCATTATTATATCACGAATTTGTTATTTTTTAGAATAAGCGCGATACCGATCTAGAGCGCAAGATTGTGATTTTCTGCGATCTGTTTGCCAATTTCCGAGCAGAAATTAAATTATGATACTGCCATGCACCTTACAGAAAATAATAATAACAATAATAATGAAAAAAAAAAAAAAAACAAGGGGGAAGAAACAAGTTTAACGCGAAACAAATCAACGAGTAAGTTCGATCGGCTTCAGTTCAGCTTTGTACGGAAAGCAGTTCCACGGTGTTCACTCGATTTTTAATACCGTTAGCGAGGTACCAGAGTTTTTGATTCTCTTTTAGATAGGCAAGTATAGCCTCGCAGGGACGAGAGTTCCATACAATTTTTCATTTTTGATAGTTTGTTATGTACATAAAACACCGCACGAGACACAAAGGCATCCTTATCGAAAATACGATCTGTTAAATTTTGCGAAGCCGTTTCAAGGAATAAACTAAATTCAAGCGGCAAAAGACTGAAGCTGGCATCATACGCGCGCGCGCGCGTTACTCGACGCGTTCAACGTTGTTCCATCGTGTGGAATCAGCTTCAGCCATTTTATTATAAATATTTATGTATTTATATGTGTATACATATCCTTCAAATAAATGTAATATGTGTTTGAAAACCCTTGGTATCAATTTCCGATTAAATCTGCAACTGTTTAATTTTCTACAAATATATTTCACTGAAAGGATAAATGGACCGTAAAACGGACGGTAAAAGGACCGTGAACGAAGTACTCGAAGATTGTTATAAGTGGTTCTCTTTATTATTTACACGCTGCCGATATCGGAGATGTACTCTTCCAGATTTCTCGTTTATACAATCGTGTTAATAAAACGTAACAATGTCGACTTTCATCTGGGAAATTACATACATACATAGCTCTTCGTAGAAGTAATCTCATCGAATAGGACTGCAAATAATTCGGTCGTTTCAGTGTACAGTGGTACAGAAACTCGATAGAAAAAATTCTTCTCTACGTTATTACTAAATATTCTGTATAATTTCTACCGACGTTTCATTCCGTCCTATCGATACTTATATTTTGGCTTACATCATCACAATCTCAAGTATACAAATAATATACTTCGACTACAATGGAATGTTCCTGGTCATGCTTACAATTTATGCTTACAAATCTGCCGTTAATTCTAATTTGATAATGTCACTTTTCGGAGAATGTGTTGCAACACTAAGAAAAACGATGAACAAATGGTTGACTCTTTGCGTGCACATGAAGCGGCATATAAATGTAAATGTAAAAGATCATGCTTTCGAAATGATGACATTGTCTCATGTTTTATTTCGTCCATGTGCAATTAAATGAAACGATGCGAAGAAAGTTTCATTGTCGTTTAAAGAAACTCCATAATTCACGATTACAAGTATTTTCATATTACTTGCAATTTATCGATTGGATTCATTAATACAAAGGATGATTCATTAATACAAATATGTACTCGTATATTGCCATGACAGGTTTATCTTCAGCGCGTTAAGCGTTTATTGCCAATGAGATGAATCTACTTAACGCGGACAGTACATCAAAAGTATGGTAAATTATAAGGAAAGCACAACTTTGTTTAAACATAAAATTACTGATTTATATTACACTTTTTTAAAGTTGTATTTATATATAACATATATTTCACATTTTCTATAATAGTGACTAGCTGTCTACAGCTGTCTGCATATGATTATGGCCACTGTTCATGTGCGAATATGACCTTTTTTTATCTTATGCACAATTGACCATGATAATCGAATCAGTAATTTAGTCGAATTGTATTATAAATCAATGCGGTAGCAAAGGCGACAGTAGTAAAAACATTTTTATAGGCTCAAATTAGCCTTGTAAAGCTAAAAAGATGTAATCCACTGCACCTTCGATCTTTCAAAATACATTTAAATGCATTTTTATATAAAAACTTCAATAGATAATATAAAACATTATGTGCGACCCTTGGCCGACAAATTGTACAAAGTTCTTGTAAACAAAGGTAACCTATAACTTTATGGAAGGTACCTACAGATGAACAAATATTTGTATTTACAATAGAATTAGGAGGAAATGAAATCGATGATTTTCATTCGCGATAAATTCAAATCACAAAATGCATTAACTTGACGAAATTGGCGAAATATCTTGTATAGCAAGCTTTTATAGCTCTTTCCTCTTTTCTTTCAACTTGGATAAATCTTCTAGATAATCTGTAAACCAAGGTGATATTCACTGTTGCTTAGAATAAGGTATCTGCACAATTTTAAAATGGCAAGAATATTTTGCACAAGTGCAATATTTCTTGCTTGCTTTTGACAAACTCCACAAATCAGTATAGTCTTGGAGCACTTATAAGAACACTTTATGACATGCGTACTTTTCATAGATCACATAGGTGCGTAATCCAACTGAACAGTTAAATGCCTTACTCCAGCTGCTTGGAAAATCATTTGAGTGTGTGCTACGACGTACTTAGGCTCTACTGTTCTAGCAACTTCCAATTTCAAACAACCGACGTACACATCTGAGCACAGGGTCCAGAAATGTGGTTCTTGCACACTATATACCCCAGCCAATTGTGTCACTTTATTGTAACATTGTGGCAGAATATGATCCAACGCAGCTGGTTGTCTTTGCATCAATATCTCCCATGAGTCTTTCATCAAAGACAGCACACTTAGAACTATCAATACTGAGATCAGCATAGAACAAATTGGATCAGCTATAAACCAACCGAACAAACGCATCAGCACTGCTGATATAATTACACCTACAGATCCAAGAGTATCTGCTAAAATATGCAAAAAAACTCCCTTCATGATCTGAGAATTTGTACCACTGAAAGATGGATCAATTTCAATATCATGATGATCATGGCCGTCGCTGTGGTTCAAGTGAGAATGCGCGTGACTTCCATGAGAATGAGAATGGGAATGACCATGTCCCATTCCATGGCCATGTCCATGTCCATGACGAAACACATACATTCCTACTAAATTAACTATTAATCCCATAATGGACACGACCAAAAGTCTTTCGTGTTTTATCTCTGGAGGCTCAATAGATCTTTCCACAGCTTCCGACATGATGAACAGAGCAATAAAGAATAGAAGCAGGGCATTGACAAATCCTCCCAAAACTTCTGCTCTGACATAGCCGTAGGAGTATCTTTCATTTGCCCTCCATTTCGTTATAACCGATGCAGCCAAACCGAATAATAAACCAGTACAATCAAAGAACATGTGAAAACTATCTGATATTAAACCCAAACTGTTCGTCCATATTCCATACAACAATTCTATGCAGGCAAAGGATAAATTTAATAAAAGAAACAAAAATAAATTCCTGGTATTTTTGTCAGAGAATATTAGACGTTTCCATCCCAACAGCTGCTCCTTTATTCTGCTGCCAAGATTCTTTGAATCTTTGTGCGAAAGTGGAAGCATTTTCTCTGGCACAAGCTTGTTTGCAGTAATGAAGTTTATCCTACAAAATAAAAATATCGTTTTTCAGTCAATTAAACTTTAGTGTTCTATACTACAATACAATTTTCCCGAATAAACCATTTAATTAACTGTATTCACATTAACATAAGCATTTAAATAAAAAGTTTGTTTTATAAAAAAAAACATTCGCAAGATAAGACTAAAAATATGTTGGAAACGTATGGACAAACACAAGTACAGCTAATTAACGGCACTTTAGTTTATCTGTTCATGACATCTATTAACAATGTTGAAAATCGAATTTCTAAATGAAACATCTTGTTTACAATTAATCAGCACGTTATCGCCAATTCAGTTGTCTCGGTATATTTGCTTAAATGTTAAGCAAATATATAGAATAGAAGCACGATTGACACGTCGCAACGGTGAAAGGTCTTAACCTTACATACGGTAATGTTCAATGAGGAAAAAATTACCTTCCGTGTAAAACTAAATATAAATAGACGTTCGTGGTTGATTAAATTACACTAAAAGATATCGTTAGCGCAAATGCATTTTGTGAACGTGTCAAAAATGTGAAAAACCGGGGCTTAAAAACACACGGAGTAGCGCCATGCTTCTCACGTTACAGCCACTCCTGAGTGACTGACAGTTGAATTCGATATTACTTGTAAGATGGTGTGACGCGTCTCAGATATTTTACAATAAAAAAATTGATTTCAAAAATTAATTTATCTGTCCATCATTAAACTGTTTCTCAAACTTTCTACTTCCTTTTTAAAAAATGATATTGATTAACGTAGTAAAATAGATGTCATAAGTATTAGAGATAGCATTGTACGCATTTCCTTTTTCTTGTAGTGCCTATGTTGATCATTGTTCTCAATCATAGTACTACAAATATAAATAGTAATTCCGTATTTAATTTATATAAAAATATTATAATTGTAACAAAATATACAATTACTAATGATAAATGATAAATAACAAATATCAAATAACTAACATTAAATAACGAATGAATGAATTTCTACTATGGTTACAATATATATAAATATCTGTAAACATTTCCATAGTGATAATTAAATTATTAACAATATTTAAATATTCTATTGTTTATCGGAAATACCTCACGACGGAACGATTTAATGAACATAGATGGCGTTGATCTAAATTCATTTGTCGCGACCGCTATCTCCACGCAATTAAAATCAGCGCCACTAAGGCCGCTCAATCTTCCCGTCGAAAGGTGAGTTTACAAGAAAACTAGCAGCGATATCTTTCTTTAACAAAAACTAGAAAACCTGAGAAAAGTCGGGAAAATTCGGGAAAAGGAGTTTTTCCCCTCCTTCGCAAACCGTGAATATGAAACCTGGTTGAAAAGAGGAAAAAAGCCTTTGTCACCTATGCATCGCCTCGGCTACTTGAGTAAGAAATTGAAGAAACATTAATACCCTACGTCTTAGCATTTGTAAGTGTAGAATTATCACTAAACGCATAACTGTGATAGTTCACCAAAGACTATTCCCCAAAAAATATATATTTATCTCTTGTGTGAACAGATTACTACCTTACTCACTGCAGTTCCTACACTTCGAAAGTAGAGATCGGTCGCTACATTCTTTGAGTTTTGACTACTATTATGGTAAGTACTTGTGAAACATGTTCTATATTTAATAATTAAATAAAATAGTTTTATCGGATTTTTTTGTGTAGTGCAATGTTATTATCTTAAAAATTTATTAAAAGTTTCATACAAATTTTACATTCGACCAAGATAAGCTTATAGACGACTTAACAATTTCATCCACATGGTCTATACAATGCAATCGAGATATTTTATTCTAATACCATTCAATTTGTTTAAAATATCTTTTAATTAGCTTCAAAGGATCGACATTAATTTGTGCGTACTGCCAATTTCTACAAATAGAAATAGGAATTCATCTTGATTTCGTTTACATGGCAATTCTAACCTCTATCGTTGATTTAATGTTTTGTTGACACTTTGAGAAGTTATTGAAAGATAATTATTCGTAAATTAATATTTTAATGTAAAAATTTTTCCTTGATTTAGTTTGTGTACATAATGCATAATGCTGATTCAATGAATCTGATTAATAACCAATATCATTCCATTATATTTGTATTGCGGACAATTGATTTAATGTTTTTTTTGTATTTCAGCCGCCTAAGAAGGATACCAAGGGGTCTTCGAAACAACCACAGAAGACACAAAAGAAAAAGGAGGGTGGATCTGGTGGTAAAGCCAAAAAGAAGGTTTGTATGTTGATTGTTTGCATTGACGGTTAATCTGCAAATATATTTGATGATGAACATTTATAATCTTGATAAACGGTGGAAGTAAAAATCTGATTTAATGAGTCTGATTATTGGTTTTAATAAGTATGTTTTGAAAGACTGGAACCAAATAAATATTTACATTTTTTTTCCTTTTCTTTCTTTTGTAGAAGTGGTCCAAAGGAAAAGTACGTGATAAGTTAAACAATCAAGTATTGTTTGACAAAGCCACATACGAGAAATTACTAAAAGAAGTACCTCTCTACAAATTGATCACACCATCTATTGTCAGTGAAAGATTAAAAATTCGTGGATCACTTGCCAGGAGCGCATTGATGGAATTGCAACAAAAAGGACTTATTAAACAAGTTGTACAGCATCATGCACAACTTATTTATACGCGTACCACTAAAGGTGATGATCCGGCTGCATAATTTATTCTTACTTTTAATAAAAAATATTAATAAATTCAAATACTCATTTATTTTCAAATCCACTCCTTTGTTCTGTTGCCAAGATTGTTTGAATCTTTCTGTGAAAGTGGAAGCATTTTCTCTGGCACAATCTTGTTTGTAGTAATAAAGATTATTGTACAAGATAAAAATATTGTTTTTCAGTCAATTAAACTTTAGTGTTCTATACTACAATACAATTTTCCCGAATAAACCATTTAATTAACTGTGTTCACATCTTAACATAAGCATTTAAATAAAAAGTTTGTTTTATGAAAAATACATTCGCAAGATAAGACTAAAAATATGTTGGAAACGTATGGACAAACACAAGTACAGCTAATTAACGGCACTTTAGCTTATCTGTTCATGACATCTATTAACAATGTTGAAAATCGAATTTCTAAATAAAACGTCTTGTTTACAATTAATCGCACAATTCAGTTGTGTCCATATATTTGCTTAAATATTACATAGAATAAAAGCACAATTGACACGGAATGGTCTTAACCTTTCATACAGTAATGTTCAATGAGAAAAAAATTTCCGTGTAAAACTAAATATAAATAGACGTTCGAAGTTGATTAAATTACACTAAAACATATCATTTGCGCAAATGCATTTTGTGAATGTGTCAAACATTTGAAAAACCGGGATCCAAAAATACAGCGCCATGCTTCACGCGTTACAGCCACTCCTGAGTTGAATTCGATATTCTTGTAAGATCATGTGATACGTCTCAGATATTTTACGATAAAAAAATTGATTTCAACAATCAATTTATTTGTTCATCATTAGACTGTTTCTCAAACTTTCTATTTCTTTCTTAAAAAGTGGTATTGACTAACGTAGTAAAATAAATGGCATTGAATGTCATAAGCATTAGAGATGGCGTTGCATTCATTTCCTTTTTCTTTCTGAGTCGACTGCCATCATGGTGCGTACTTGTGAAATGTGTTCTATCTTTAACAATTAAATAAAATAGTTTCATCAGATCTTTTTTGTGTAGTGCAATGTTATTTTAAAAATTTATTAAAAGTTTCATACAAATTTCACGTTCGACTAAAATAAACTTATAGACTTGACGATTTAACAATTTCATCCACATGGTCTATACGAGGCAATCGAGATATTTTATTTTAATACCATTCAGTTTGTTTAAAAAATATTTTAATTAGTTTCAAAGGATCGAGAGTAATTTGTGCGTACTGCCAATTTCTACAAATAGAAATAAGAATTCGTCTTGATTTCGTTTACATGGCAATTCTAACCTCTATCGTTGATCTGTTGTTTTGTTGACACTTTGAGAAGTTATTGAAAGATAATTATTCGTAAATTAATATTTTAATGTAAAAATTTTTCCTTGATTTAGTTTGTGTACATAATGCATAATGCTGATTCAATGAATCTGATTAATAACCAATATCATTCCATTATATTTGTATTGCGGACAATTGATTTAATGTTTTTTTTGTATTTCAGCCGCCCAAAAAAGATACCAAGGGGTCTTCGAAACAACCACAGAAGACACAAAAGAAAAAGGAAGGTGGATCTGGTGGTAAAGCCAAAAAGAAGGTTTGTATGATAATTGTTTACATCGTAGGTTAATCTGCAAATATATTAGATGATGAACATTTGGAATCTTGATAAACAATGGAAGTATAAAGCTGATTTAATGAGCCTGATTATTGGTTTTAATAAGTATATTTAAAAGACTGGAACCAAATAAATATTTACATTTTTTTCCTTTTCTTTCTTTTGTAGAAGTGGTCCAAAGGAAAAGTACGTGACAAGTTAAACAATCAAGTATTGTTTGACAAAGGTACGTACGAGAAATTACTCAAAGAAGTGCCGCAGTACAAGCTGATCACACCTTCCATCGTTAGCGAAAGATTAAAGATTCGTGGATCGCTTGCGAGGCGAGCCTTGATTGAATTACAGCAGAAAGGGCTTATTAAACAAGTTGTACAGCATCATGCGCAACTAATTTATACGCGCACTACTAAAGGTGATGATCCGGCTGCGTAATTTGTTCTTACGCAATATATAATAATGTTTAATAAAAAATATTAATAAATCCAAATACTCATTTATTTTCTAATCGAATACGTACGGAACGAAGTTAGGAACAAAGAATACCTTCGCGCTCGCGAATCGATCGTTCGTTGTTTTTAAATATAATGGCTGTGTTCGAATGAGACACGGATCTTTTCCTCTGCCCGTTCCGTACCAGGTACAAGCTGGTGTCGACGCTCAAAATTCTAGTGCACACAGCCATTTGAAATGACAGAACGATTCCCCGACTCGGGTTCATCGACGTGATATTCAGCGAGGCGTCCTTCGGCTCCTTGCGGAGCGCGAATTGCAACATCTCTGGCGACAAAATTGGTCGAATTACGTACAAGGAAGGTACGAGTAGGCCTCAAGGATAGAAAAACTTGCCGCGATACAAAGTACAAGAACGATAAGAACACGTACTTTTTGTGCGGGAAAACGGAAAGGAACGAAAGGGTGTGTGAACAAAGAAGAAGAACCAGTTATCCGTTATCAGGATCCAAAGTCCAATGAAGATCCACTGGCATGGCCACGCAACTCAGCCCCCGAAATTCGGAGGTGAACGCTCTTGAGCAGCGGGGCTATCTTATTGGCAAAAAAATCGGACAGGTTATTTACCTCCAACCCTGTATTACCCACCTGCTCGTTAACCTCTTTCACTTCCCCTCTACCCGCCTCTTGCGTTCATTCGACAACATTATCTTCTCTGTTTCTTTTTGAACTCTGTACGTTGCCTCGCGTTCTCGTCCTCCTTCGTAGAACCATTACGCGTTCTTTGTACTTTTTAGTTCTTGCAGCTCGAACTCGTTTTATTTCATTGAATAATCATTCCCGAAGGCAAACTGGAATTTTGTAAATGTTAGGGCTCGTACGCGACCGTACATCTGGCAGAATACGTGGACGGAACGAGCTCGAAAAAATTGCGATTAGCCTGTAAGATATTCGACAAGCAGAAAGCGCCGCTTGATTTCCTCGATAAGTTCTTCCCTCGTGAACTCGAAATCCTTACAAAGATCGAAAATCCTCACATCATTCAAGTAAGATCAGGACGGATCAGGAAACGAGACGAATATGCTGTTTAATTGTATGTAAAAAAAAAAAAAAAAAAATTACAGGTGCACAGTATATTGCAGCGTGGTCCAAAAATCTTCATATTTATGCGGTATGCGGACAATGGCGATCTCCTGGACTTTGTAAAAAGGAACGGTGTCGTACCGGAGCAACAATCGAAGCTCTGGTTCAAACAGATGGCTTCCGGTCTGCATTACCTCCACGGGAAGAACATCGCCCACCGTGATCTGAAATGCGAGAACATCCTCTTGTCCAGGAAGTTCAATGTCAAGCTTGCAGACTTTGGTTTCGCGAGATTCTGCGTTGATCACGATGGCAGACGCGTTCTCAGCGAGACGTATTGTGGCTCCGCGGCATACGCTGCACCGGAAGTTGTTTCCGGCACCCCCTACAACCCAAAACTGGCGGACGTCTGGTCTCTCGGCATAATTCTATTTATCATGTTAAACGCATCGATGCCCTTCGACGACTCGAACTTGAAGAAACTGTTGAAGGATCAGATGTCGAGGAACTGGATGTTTCGGTCGCGAGTGCGGGAAACAGTGTCTGCGCTGGCAAAGAGCATCGTCAAACACATTCTAGAACCGGACATTACTTTGAGGCTAACGCTAGAAAGGGTTCTGAGCCATGAGTGGGTACGCACGAAGAAAGAGAAGCTTGGATCTCTTACCGGTCGATTGGTACATTCAGCACCGCCTATTCACGCGCAGGTGATTCATCTTAAATAAATAAAAAAAAAAAAACGAACAAAAAATTTCCAACACGTTATACGATTGCACCTATTTTACGTTTTGCTTTGTACCAGACTTGCGGAGGCGGAGGAAATTTGGTTGGAGCAGGGGCTGCAGGGGGTTGCAACATACCCGTCGTATTAAAAGGACTATCGTCATTCAAGAACTCTGAGAATCAAAATCATGGTACTGCCGTAAAGACGAACAATGCGGGAAGAAACACACAGTTGTCCGCTATTGAATGAAGAAACATAGGACCGACAAGGATGAACCAGCGTCGTTCGTGCGTTCGAACGTCAACGAACACACACGAATGTTTATAATGCATTTTCTTTACTTTCCCGATGATTGTTGATCTATACATGATTTTTAATAACGCATACTTTTAATAAAGAATATCACAATTTTAATGGTGGGTGATTGTGAACGGCGCGATCTCTATAAATCGGGAATAACGGTCGAAGAAAATGATAATAATTAAGTTTATTGTACAACTAACATCTATTAATATACAAAACTATAATTTTTGATTACACGTTCGGCGACGTGGCATAATATAAGTAGATAATAAGTAACGGTACAAGTAAATATCTTTAATATATATAGTTTTACATTAAAACAACAAATAATTTACACGATTCAATATGTCCTCGCACATCTGTGTCAATCTCACCCAGCATAGCACCCCCGGATGTTAAAACTACACATATACATTGCCTGAGAGAGATCGACTTGGGCGATCGAAAAAATTATAAAGAATATTATCTAGTGAGGTTGAGTCTAGAGGGCAGCTCTAATATAATATACTTGTCTCTGTAAAAATATTAATTCGTTTATGACCTTAATCAACAGCATCGCGTGTACAGAAGGGCGTGGTTTATTCTGGTCGATTTTGTGCGTGTTTCATTTATAAGATACACATTCCACGTTTATATTTTATTACAAAACTTTAGACAATCAAAACTATTCCGTGCGATCATGTACAAAAGTAACTCGCGTATTGTTTTACGAAAGATCTTTTACCTCGAGGTTGCAATGAATCAACCCTTGTACGATTAATTCGCTAAGAACGTCATTTTCTATGTGAAATAAAAGGTGCACTCGTCACGAGCGCGGCAGTTGTATACAGACGATACAATTTCTCTATTTACAAATACTATAACAAAATGTCTAAAGATAAATTTAAGTATTTTTCTTGTTTTCTTTTTTTTTACAAATATCAGCCAACACGTCGCATTGTATCTCAGATCAGAGCTTTCCATTTTCACCAATAACAATTGATTTCCACAATCACACCTCGACCGCAAGTGTCGCAAAAGAGAAACCCATGATTTTTAAACCCAACCACCGGTTAATTTATGGAACATCTCCTCGTTCAACGTCTGATTCGCCTCTTTCGATCGCATCGACAAAAATATATACCCTCCGATGAATTCATGGACGACCTTACAGTCCGCGGACTGGCACTCAAAGACAATATTGTCTTTCGCCTCTTCGAATTGGACCATCATGTGCTTCACTTCCCAGTTTACGTTCCATGCCTGTGTAAATAGAATATACTCGATGGTACATAGCCCCTGACAAGCTCTTGACAAGTTTATATTATACAGATTTGATCTTCTCACCTTCATCGTGTTGTATCTCCAAGTTTTCAAGTGATCACCACTGTGAAGCTCCATTCGCATCAGCCTGTTATTAGCGATGCCCAACAGCTCGTCCTTGCTCTTACCAGTGAATCTGACCACGAACAGAGAGATTCCGTACTCGGGAAGAGACTGCCAGGCTTTGATGTAGTTCAATTTGGCCTCGATTAAAGGTAGATCCTTGACGTTGGCGTGTGCTTCCAGAATCCTCTGTACCAGCTACGAATACAGAAGGAAGAGAGATCAGCTACCGAAAACGGCAGTTAGCTACAGAGACAAGCGACGTACCTTTCCTTTGAACTTCTTGGCGAATCGAGGGGCAACGTAGTCCTCGGGCACGATGTCGAGAGCGTTGGGATTGATCGCGGGCGCGGGGGCGGGCCTTTGCAGTTGCAGAAAGGCCGTGATGCTGTTCACTTCGCTCTCGTAAGAGGCGTCAGCGAGAGAACGCCCTTTCGCCGCTAATCTGCACGCAGCCATCCATTTGGCGTACTGTTGCTCCTGGAACGTGCAACAGAGAAACTCGGTAATTCCCACACGCAACTGAGATACCGCGTGACAGTAGCAATCGCTCGATCGAACGGTCGCTAATTAGAAGTGAGTTTCAAATGCAATCGTCGGCGTGAAACCGCGAGGACAGAGACAGAGTGGGTATGGGTGCACAACTCACGTTGTCGCATCTGATCCACATCTCGGTCATGCCCTCGGCGCTGGGCACCTCCAACCTGATCCCGTAGCGACCTTGCGAGAGATGGACATCAGGCGTGACCTCGCATCCACGCAGATTGATCACGTGGGCAGGCGACTCGCTGTGCGTCTCCTCCCGGCTCTTGTACAACCTCAGCTGAAGGTCCCTGCACGTGACCCAGTAGCGCTTGAACGCCTTCAGGGTGAAGCGCTTCGGCTTCAAGAAACGGAGGTAGTCGCACAACTCGGGCACTTGGGTGATGTCACTCGGTCCGTTACTGATGTTACTGCCCTCCAAGGTCACTTGGAGATCAGTCAGGGCTGCGTCAATGTCGTCCTCGACCGGGGAGGACGCGCCATTGCTGTCGTAACTTGGTTGCGGCACGCTCGCCTGAAGATTCACTTGCACCTGCGAATCACGCAATACATATACATATACGCGACGTTCGTCTCGTTCCTCGGCTATACAATGCTTCGTTTCTTATCTAATTCGATCCGAGAAACGTCGGTGGGCGTACATCGGGCAAATAACGTTTTCTCGATTGGTCGTTGGTCGGTTTAAGGAAACGAGATTTGCATGCGAGCCGCGCGGAGGCGATCTATCGCAGGGGCGGACGAGCGTCTTTAATTGGGCAAAGGCAGGAAAGCTTCGTTTAACTTTCCTACGCCCTCTATTTCCAAGTGTCTCGATAAGCCTCTCGATCGTCCCACAAATTTAGAAACGAACGCTTCGCTGCGATCTGTCGTGTCATCGCCAGCTATTTCAGTCTGTCGCTCACCAGAGGCTCACCTGACACTCTTGGACGTGTGTAAGTATATATATATAAATATATATAGATCGAACCGGTCCGACGAGCGCCGGATGTTTGGACCGTGAAAACATTAACCGCGTAAACAATCGCGCAGCTGGTCCATCGCAGTGCAAATGCCGTGCAAATTCCCGCAAACGGAAAGGGATAATGGGACCCCGTTGAAGTCCCAAGCACAACGGGGGAGTATGTGTGTGTGTGTGTGTGTGTCTGTGTACATGTGTACGGAGTAATACCTGCAACGCGGCGAACATCAGCATTTCCTCCTCGGTACAGTCGATCTCCTCGGCGAGCAGCTGCCATTTCGCCTGCTCGTAAATCATGTTGATCCTGACAGCGTCCGTTTTCGGGTTCAGGTCGTAGAAGGAGTAAAACTTGAACTTCAGCCTGAGAGTGTCGAATTCGCGTATCCCCTGTTCCATGATCGACAGGGACGAGTCGAGCCAGGCAACGTTCATCCTGGCGCGTTCCACGAGGTTCTTCGGCCTGACCAGTTTCGCCCGTACCTCCGACGAGACGGTGGTCGGACTCTGCGCCAGCGACTCGGACAATCCCCCGTTCAACACCTCGAGACTCATGGTGCTGTTGTTGGCGTTGAACGAGCCGGTGCTACCAAAACCCGACGAGTTGTTGTTCCTTTTCCAGGTACCGGTTTGCTGGAAGAAAGCAAATGGAAGAGGGGGGAACGTGAGCGTACACGCTGGCAGAGAGCGAGATCGTGCCTCGCGGTCGAGCAATAAATACACTTAATGACCACCGTCGGTCGGGAAAAACGGGCCGCTCGCGCGAGAAGCAAATTAGCTTCCCGAGACGAGCCACTCCGCAAGCGGTAATGATAGGCCAATATCGATAAATCATAGGCGCGGCAATCAGCTCGATCGGATGTTATTTATTACCATAACAGGTCCGATTCCCGATCCTATCCGATCGGCCAGATCCACGATACATCCGATGGCCCGCTGATGACGCGTGATTCTAGAGATCCGTATGTATAATACTTACCGAAACGGGCGAGCTGATCGGCGTGCTGTGATTTCTGTTGTTGACCGGCGCGCACATGAAAGGGCTGCCCTGATCCAGACTGCCCGTCGACCCTCTGGGACTCTGGCTCACCGGGATGAACGTGTTCGTGTCCGCGGGGACGTTCCAATGCCCGTTCTTTTGGTTCTCGATCTTCTTCTTTGCCGGCAGATCTTTCAAATTGTACTTCAGGTGATTTGGCTCGAGCGGTTTGCAGAACGACAATTCCTCCGGATGTCTGATACCTGAGTGCCGAGAGGGTTCCGTCCGTTTTAAAAGAATTCTCGTTGTCTCTTGACAAGGCAAGTTGATCGCAAACGATGGTCGATTACGCGATCGAACGTAGCGTTTCGCAATACGTAGTACACGGTTTGATCATTTGCGTACGCTTTTTTTACCGTATGTACTTTGTTTTATTGCTCTTGCGGAACGCGCGTTACTGTGTCTATTTACGAGTATGACACGAGCAAAGCTATCGGCGAGGTCATCTGTCCATCGCGATTGCGTGGACAAAAAAAAAAAAAAAAGAAAAAGGCAAGAACCGGCATATCGTAGTAAACGCGGATAAGTGATTTCGCGAGTTGGCAATTTCTACCGGCCTTCTGTAGCTTATCGCTACCCACGAATCCGTGTCGATTAATTATCGTTCCTCGGCGCGCCACTCTCGACAAAAGAAAGAAGAATACTTTCTCGACAGCACGTTTTTTTCTCCCGCAAGTGGAAGGCAAGACGGTGCGGTACAATGCCTTCATTATCGCGGCGAACCACTTCCTTGATTAAAAAAAAAAAAAAAAACCTGCCCGTTAGAGCAGCCACGCTCGGCTTCAGACACGAATGCTACCCGTGACCTTCGCGTGACTGGGAATTTAACAATTTTATTTCATTATCGGGACTAATTAGCACCGTCACGGCTAGGTGTCGTGCGAACTCGCCGCCTGGCGGCCGGAATCTCATTTCGAAACGCTCGACCTCCCGACTTGGTCGAGATCGTTTGGCACTTTCGAATATCAGGCCTGCCTCGGAGGAGCGAGGACTCACCCAACTCCTTGCACAGATTGATCACGGCGTTGAACGTCTTTACAGAGAAGTCGACCTTGCAGTCGAGGCATCGCATGTCCGGCAGCTGTACTCTCAGAGTTTTGTGCATCGGCGTGAAGTGGAGGAGCGCGTCCGCGGTGACACCGTACTGATCCAGAGTGCTTCTCGTTCTGGTGAGCCAGTGATTCCTCTCGGGCCACCATAGCGCGTGATCCGACCAGTCCATGGCGATGTCTGCATAGAAACACACAGAAACGGCAAAAATTGAAAAAAAGAAGAAAACAAAAAGAACGTATCATCGTCGGGAGAATTATTTCGTTGTGTGTGCGAACGTGTGTCACGGCCAATTCCACGGCGTTACGAAGATGGACACGGTCGATTAGCCGATTAGCTCGGAGGGGGGCCGATTGCTTAATGCTTCTTAAAGGGAGGCGAGCCAACCGTCAATTGATCAATGACGATCCAACGAGATGGCGGCCGTGGACGCGCGTGTTTATTGCCTTCATCGTCGGCCCCTTTGACCGTTTCGCGATCCCGGAAACAGAAAACACCCCCTAATGCTTGTTGTTGGGGAGGAATATACCGAGGGAATCTCTCCTCCGGATGCGTTGAAGATTCGAGGCAACGATAACGGACTGATCCTCGACTGATCTATCGGTACACGTACGGAACAGCGATAAAGTTGAGCTACATGTGGACACGTCGAACCTATTCAAGATCCGATCTAATCAGCTCTGAGAGGGAAATTGAAAGAAATTTATCGCGACGTGGCAGAGTTTCGATTCTCGTAAACGTGCAAAACAGCGTTTCGCGCGTTTCTTTTATTTTTCTTCTTTCCTTTCCGAGAACGCTCGGTGTTTCTAGCCAGTCGTACGAGACGACTCGAGGCATTCCGCGCAATAACTCCATAGATTTAATTTCTCTTGCGGTCGCGAATGTACGACTTCCCAAGTCTCTGACCGCAGCCTTAAACCCCCATCCTCGTTAGAGTCACGATACTTTGTCACGGTGAACGGTGCGCGAACTTTCTGTATACGTGTGTTTGTGCATGCATGTGTTTTTTTTTTTTTTCCTCCACGTCGTACCCGGACCCCGTATCCGGGACATGTGCGTCAGAGTTTCACGACGCTTCCTATCCGGGGCCTGGTGCACCGCTTGATGATTTACGCACGATGGACTTAACGACCACGTGGTTGGGTCCTACCGCGCGTCCTGTTTACGTTATTGCCGCGCGGAATTATTGCGGAGACCGGATTATTGCTACTCCTGTGCAGCGATTCTTGCAACATTCCATTTTCCTCAAACGACGATCTCGTTGTGTTAGGAATCGGTGATACATATGAGTCATCCTAAGTATTTCGACCAGGGACCAAAGTACAAATAGGAAAGAATACATGCAGCAGAAAAGAGCAGCATTGTAACATTTCTACATCAAGCAATGTGGATAACACAGCATTGTAACATTTCTACATCCAAGTTTCGGAGTAGAAATCCTGTCTTGTTCAAATAATTTTTATGATATTTATATAATTTTAATAATTATTATATAATTTTATATAATAAAAATTAGTAATAATAAAAATAAAAAAGAAATATTATATAATAATAAAAATAAAATTATATTATTATTATATTATCATAATATATATTATATATATAATAATATATATTATTTAATATATTATATTATTATTATTATTATTATTATTATTATTATATTATAATAATTATTATTTATATAATAAAAATTAGTAATAAAATTAAAATTAGTAAGTAATTTTAATTATACCCGAATAATTTTCATTACATTTGTGTAATTTTAATTACACCCCTTCAAAAAGGTAACAATTTGCTTTTACTGGCAATTTGAGCAGCTCGATTGAATCGAAACGGTATAGGGTTCGGCGAGACAGATTGCATCTCTCTGGCGACTCTACCGCGTCCAATATTCCCCCTGTCCAATATTACCAGTACCATGCACTGTGAATCGGAATGCTATTATCCTCCCCCGGGTAACATAGGAGGCCCCGGATAATTGCCGAGAGTCAAGGTATCCGTCGCGATCCACTAATTGCGCTCCCTCGGGTGTCCGGAGTAACTGTTGCGGAGATAAAATCGGCCGATGGGGTGCGACATGAAAGGATCCCGGGGGCTGGCGCGCGTCTTTGTCGTTGCGAAAGACTTCCTCGCACGTACGTACATTTGTTTCTACTGCCGACGGGAATGTACGACATACAATTCGAGCACACGCCCTTCTTCCTCTCTCGAGGAAGCGATGTCGAGTGGGCCGGGCTCTTCTTCTCTTTCCCTTCGATTGCCAGCCGCGTGTGAACTCGTCGCACAAGCAACAACCTCCTTCGTGTTTCTTTCGTGAGGTGCGGTTACAATGAACCTTTGTGAATTCAGACGCACACACCTCTTTCGTGGCAACGTGCACGGATACGCGCAGTCAAAGATATTCGTCCGGGACTAGGCGCCCCCCTCCGTCCCTTTTGTGTCCATTCTTTCGCACGAGCGAGGCCCACTTCCCGCAATCGCGGAGGAAGAGAGAGGATACCCGAGCATGGGACGCAACCCCTTATACACGAGAAGACGTCGACAAGGGTGTCGGCTGGCTCAAGGGGTTTCGTCCCTCGCCGCCTCTCGAAACAGGAGAAAACCGGTCCGTTTCTGCTGCTCTCGGTGATGAAACACGGGCGACAAGCACGCACACACGTGCACGCTCGCACGTCGCTGGGGAAAAACAAATTTCCACAGCTGTTCCGCTCCGTGTCCGCTCGATTTAACGACTCACCCGAAATCCGTGCCGCTCTCCCGTCCGAACATCGTTTAAAGTGACCATTAGGCCAACCACACATGGTCCTGAAAACGGTGCCGGACATTTCTCGGGATTGTCAGTCGAATTCTGAACTCTCCCACGATGTCTCGGTCGATTTTTACAAACAAATTGCTCGCCGTTGGGGATTTGACGAGGACTGGAAACGCGTGTCTCTGCCATGTTGTTCAACAACGTGTCTCCGCGTCCGAAAGAAACAGTCACTTACCACAGCCACTGCAGGCTGAAGACGAGAACAATATACCGATGTCGAGCACCTAGCTCCCTGGTCGTCACGAGCCACTATCTTGCGCTCGAGTATCGTTTCTAAGGTTTCTCACGAGTCCACATTCTCCAGACACGTACCTTTTCTTTTTTTTTTTTTTACAAAATTTGCTCGACAAATTGCGAAATCCTTTCCAAAGTGGTACTCGTTTGCACGAGGTTTGCGTCAGTGGAGCTCTCTTTTCTATGCGAGGCACGCGACGAATTGAAAGGACGACGCGGGTTGGTACCGTTAATGGGACAATCTTGTTGACCGGCCGTGCCACGCGGTTTTTACGCACCGTTACGTCAACCTCGTCGAGATACGACAGCGTATACAGGCGTCGAAAAGAGGGAAAAGCTCTTGTGGTTCCCTGCGATTGTGCAGAGCAGATGCCGTCTATAAATATTTCGCGAATTTTAGAACTCTCTCGGGGAGATCTTCGACATCACGACCGCGCGAAACTCTTCGACGCTTTTGCGAGAGGAGACGAAACGTAGAGGAGCTGGCTCGCGAGGCAATTCCACTTTCGAGAAGACGTGTTTCTCGCATTAAGGGAGGGGAAAAAAATGGGGAACAATGCTGAAGGGAATGACTTCGGTGTCGTCTCAGCGAGCCACATTCCGCTCGTCCGGCTTGTTTGTGGCTCTCGCGGCGATGTTACAACACGCCGGTACAGCTACCAACCACGCGTTTAGTATGCATTGTCCTTCTGTCTCGCGAACTGCCGCCAAGCTGGAAGCTCCATCGTCGAGACATCACTGTTACTACGAGATATTAACCGACGTCTGTCCGGCGGTATGAAATATTCAATTAGACGATACGAAAATTTTATGCACTGGCAATTGTCCCTGCGTCGGTAATAGAGATGACTCTACGAAAAGATGAGGAATAAAATTTTTTCGAGTAAATCGAAAGACGATACGTTGCTTAACAGCATTAATATATCATTCGTAACGTTGATTGAGAAATGATTTTCGACACATTTTTTTCACCTCCTCTTCGTTTATACCACCGACGTGCAGGGATATCCTGTATATCAGGCGAATCTTTTTGAGAAGTAGGTCAAATTTTGTTCATTATTTTTTTTAGTACTAGCTCGCGGGTCACTAAGAGGATTGTTAAAAACTACTTTTCTTTGGTTCTCGCTTTTATAATTCTCTGAGAAGTTTACGTTTCCTTTTTGTTTTACAACTTTTACTTTTGCAAGTGAAGAGCAAAAAATAAATGTCGACGACAAAAAATTGATATAAAAGGGGTGACATCATGCCCAGTCACCCCTGCACTGTACATTAGATACATGTACTTTATTTCTTAATATTTTTTATTGTCTGTTCTCTCTTTTATTAAATGAAAAACTAGCAAAGCTACCCATTCTGAGAATAGGATCTAGTGTGTTTTTTACTGTTTATTATATCTGTTAGCGCTATATAAAATTTTTTGGACACGAGTATAACATTTAAGACTTAAAATACCTATATGTATACATAACCAAGTCGTAAATCCTCCACAAAACGCAATTATGCATTTATTTCTCACTTTTAAGCTCTAACCGAACACCTGTAATTTTCTTAACATTTTTTGAAAAGAGGCGTTCGAAAAATAATTAAAATTCTTTTATATATATGATGATAAGCTTATAAAAATCAACGCGTGGGTCATTTAAAAAGCCTAAGTGGTCAGTGTCTGACCTACGGGTCATAGGTTCGCCATCATTGCTGTATATTATATTTATATTTGGCCGTTTGTTAGGACACAGATACAGGAAATACGAGATGGAACATTGAACGTTAACCTAGGTTAACGTTCCTAGCATTTGCAACGATGCGTCACGAATGACATTTAGCAACGACTGAGACACTCCGGCTGGGAAGTTCAACCGTGAAAAGTGCAACGAACGACCGATACACTTGATGGAACACATCACGATTGGAGAACAAAACGCGATCCTCCTCGAAAAGTGGCTCGCTCGACGGACTTTAATATCAGCGAACTCGAGCCACGTGAACGACGATCGATCGGTGATGGGGCTGGAATCGCAGGTAGGTGAAGAAACCGTGCTGATTCGTCGACAAGAAAATGTTCTTTGCATAACAACGAGAGATCGATGTGTCTGTTTATATGTATGTGTGTGTGTGTGTGTGTGTGTGTGCACGCGGTGTACCGCTAGGAGTGGCACGGTGACACACTAACGAGAAAAACGAACGTCTCCTCCAGGTCGCTTTATTGCTCGCGCCATTGACCGGAAACGCGCACCGCGTAAAGATACGTTCGAGTGTCGTTTCCGCGGACGAATCGTTTTGCCTACGCGAAAATACCCAATACAGCGGCGTGTAATTAATCTAATCGGAGGCCACATCTAATTCTTCCGCATTATTTCCGGCGTGCAGATCGCAGATTAAAAAATTTAAACTCATCGTATTTAATTGCTTCTTCCCTATCTATTCTCTGCTTGGAGTGTAGAATCGACGAACGAAGGAAGAGCGAAATTACGCGAATCTGTTAGCCGAGTTGTTATTTTAAAAACCGTTGCGCCCGGGAGGGTGAGCGTGTTTTTCTCGCGTAACAGCAACACTCGAAATGTAATCGAGCAGAGGAAGTTGCCGATGAGGGAACAGAATCCAGCCGCTTTTCGGCCGTTCCTCGTCGCACGTCGGCGGTCGTGAGTGAATCTATTTCGGTTGGGCCGCGTCTGGAGCGCCGAGTAAATACAGCCGAGTGTAAATCGAGAGCGGAGTAATATCAGAGAGAAACGCGCGTGCTTCGAGAGAATTTCTCGGTCTCGAATTCGTGAATCTCGCATTCGGCAAACGCTTTGCGACAAAACTGACTGTGAAAGAAAAATAAGGACAACCGCGGAGCAATCACGGAGGCACACACGCTCGAAACCGGCTGATTAAGAATTCTATAAGGCGGCGGGTAATTTAAATAATTAGGCGTGGATCGCATTGGTATTGCACGCGGCACCTGTGTTGCTCGCTTCGAGGAATGCTCTCTCCGATCGAGTCAATTGCACGTTACCCTTGGCATCGAACCGAGAGACAGAGAGAGAGAGAGAGAGAGAGAGAGAGAGAGACCTGGTAAAATTGTCACTCGAAGAGCCGAGCCACTGTCATTAACCTTTTGCGCCGAAATGACGCACGTTGAGAACTTTTTGTCCCAAAATTGCAATATTTTCTCAGTTAAGTATATTTAAGTACAATCCTCGCAAATTTCTTGCGCTGAAATGACGCACGTCGAGAACTTTTTGTCCCAAAATACAAAGTACAATCCACGCAAAACAAATAACAAACTTTTAACAATTACTTCTCAATAATTTCTATCCAGTGATGTGCCGACGAGTTCAAAAAGAAAGCGACCAAATTATTGTATATACGGTTCGGTCACTCGTTATGGTCCGCAATCAGTTGCCAGCGCTTTACAGCCGAAAATTTATCACCGTGCTTCTCTCTGTAGCCGAGGTGCCTAATTCGGGGAATCTTTTTGTTGAAAAGCCTAATTTAACCGTGTCCATTTCGAGGACAGCTGACCTTCGAGCATGGTAATTCGCGTTCGCTTTGCTTCGTTTCTCCCCATTTGTTCGTCGATATATTTTATATTTTACGAAATTTGCAACACAACACATATTGGTTAGAATTGAAGCTTCGGACGATGGTGCTGAAGAACATAATCTAACGTGAAACGTCGAGGACAACTGGCCTTCGAGCACGGTAATTCCCTTCAACGTTAAATCAGCGATCAGCGCCGTAAATTTGTAAAATACACGTTGTTTAGAATTGAAGGATCTTTAATCTTCGGACGATTCAGTTCTTGGTTCAAGTTGGAAAGCAACGTCGTTCGACGTAACGAAAAATGAAAAAAAAAAAAAAAAAAAAGAAACTGGGTCGAATTTGCCCGAGTTCTGCTCGACATTCTCGACGCAGCGAATATCTGTGACGAAACGATCGCCGCGTTAAATTGCACATGCCGCTCAGTATACAGAATGTTCGTTATCGTCGCGTATCAAGCGAGCCGCGCGGCTGTTCGCACGCGGCACGAAGCACAATGTCAACAGCTGACCAAGCAATTCGTTCCGAACGAATGTGTAACGTGCCGATAACGTAAACCTCGTCGCGCGCGCTCTCGACAATTCCACGGACGATGGATGGACTCTTTTTTCCCCTCGAGGGGTTAACACCGTGTTAATCCTTTCGATGCCCGAGTGCTTTGGAATTGTCGCTTGGATCACGGACGGATCTGTTTTCTTTTAAAATACTAGAGCTCCTCAGAGAGCGTTGGCAAGATTATCTCGTCGTAGTAACATATACACGTAAATATTGAAAAGCACGTGCGGTCTGTGTAAACGGAGGCAAATGGAGGAGAGAACGCGAGCGAAAGCGCTGCTCCGCCGGGGTAAACGCTTAATAAAGGGAACAAAACCCGCGGCGCACGTGGCTACACATAACACCCCTTTCCCGAGGAGCACAAACGATCCTCGACGGAAGTCGCGATATAATATTGTGATATAATAATGGGAGCACGGGAACGGTGACAATGCCGCGCGAACCACGGTACGTACATCGGCTCAAAGGACCCTCCACCCTTTTTCTCTCCCGAAAGCGAGTTCCTGCGCGAAAAACCGAGGGGTTTCGGGGAACGGAACCACCCTCTGTGCGATTGTGCGGAGAAATGTGGGCCATTGAGAGAGGGAAGAAAGAGTGGGCCAGAAGGACGCGTAGCCCCTGCTCTGTCAACAAGGACGAGCGCTCGAGCACGAGTCCCAGGGATGGATGGATTTAACCTATCGCGAGTTAACAATTGAAAAGGCGTCATCGTTGTATACTCGTGGTTTCTGCGAATTCTGGGAAATTTTGTGAAAAGGTACGTGGGATTAAACTGTTCGTTCCGAGTGTACCTGCAGCGAGAAGGAGATTGAGACTGACTGTGAGTCAGGTTTTTCTCGTAACTGAGACGCATCCGTACCTGCAACTCGCGAGCAAATAGATTCGTCGAGCAATCCCTTTGCGGTTCTCAACGACTCTCTCTCTCTTTCTCTCTCTCTCTCTCTCTCTTTCTCTCTTTATTTTTCCCCCTGTGGCTCTGTTTGGTGAGTTGGAGCATTGTCGAGTCACCCTCGGAGTGAAACACAAAGACAAGCTCGCGAAAGTTGCGAGACTAGCTCGGTACGAACGCCCTCCCTGCTTTGATTCCTCGGTCGATTAAGCGCGGCGCCACTTCTTCTCCCAGCGAATCCTCAGACGATTGCTGGGAAATCAAAGCCACCAGGTACGGTACCATTTCATCTGTACCGAAATTCTCCACCGAATAAAGGAAAAGAAAAGAAACATGAAGAAACGAAGAGGTTGAGAGCAGAGTTTGGCGAAAATGAAACGAAGGGACACGAATCAAACGAAGCGAATTGAAACGAACGAAACAAATCGAGCCGACCACGTTTGGAAAAATCGCGTTGCAAGGGGGAAGATTAGACCGCGTGAATTCATTTCCAATGCACGGCGGCCGCGGCGCGGCAGGAAGGTGAGAGATATGCAAATCGACCGGCTTCTACCTGTTGCGTTCCATTTAAACGCGGCGCTCGCTGCCCGGATTGTCTCTCTCAGCGCGCCTTTAATCGACTTTCCCAAACCGGAGAGCCGCTCGAATTCTGCTCTGAAATACATATAACGCCTCTCGGCTGCCGCCGTGCGAATTATGCAACCGGTTAGAGACCGCAGCAGCAGCAGCCGCCGCCGTCGCGGTCGCCAAGTGCAGTCGTCACGCTGGAACCTTTCGTCATGGTTAATGCACGAGTTGGTTCGAGCTATCGCCGGTCCTTAATTGTTCTAAAATAAGCACTGACTCACACAGACCCGACGCCTTTAAACGAGCTTAATCCGTTTGCATGGTTCGCCACGTCGCGTTCAGATCCGGAATCAGCGCGGCGGCGTTCGTTAACGGTGAGACGAGAATCTCGGATATTATCAAAGGAAGTGGTTTATTTCGCGCCAGAGATAATTAAAAATTACGCATTCAACGAGCAGGCTAGGGGTTTCGTCTCACGCGGTTTCCAACGAAGCTCTAGGTTGGATAGAGTCCGTGAGAAAACGAACGTTTCAAATGCCTGTCCCGACCATCCCGGTGTTATCGGCGAGTAACGCGGGCTTAACGAGTCTGCTTCTTCCGAGCAGCAAGCTGCTGCAAATGTCGCGCTTTTTACGCGGGAACAATGGAGGTTAATTCGTTCGTACAGTGGGTTGACCTTTCTTATTAGGACGGTAGCAAACAGTGAAATTGACCCACGTGATTATTCCTCGTAATTGTTGCGCAACGACGCAACGAAATAGGAAACTAGGAGCTAACGTTGACACTGCCGTTCGCTCCCATATTTCACAGACACGTTACATTAGACATCGTCGAAATATTCCAAGGAAAAGTTAGCGTCGACGTGATACGCGTCGAGAAAGGCAGCAACCGCGTCTCAAGAGGCCGTCTCAGTCGTCGTTTCCACGGAAGAAGTCGCACGACGTCGCGCGCCTAAATGGTCCTCGAATTTCAAGCGTGGCCTGCAGCCTCGAATCACTCGCGTGATTAAGCTTTATCTGACGTTTCTTGGGGGCGTGTGACAGTGTACGCGGTCTCGCAATTACGCAGGCAGCGCTCGTAGATGCGTGTCGTCTATCAGAGGCGACCGTCTGCGTCCTATTTTTCGATCCACTTTTTCCCCCCCGATTGGCCGTCCCATCGTCGCCGTTGAACGAGGAATCGTCGAATCTTTCGCTGCATTCCAGCGAATTTCGTTCAAACGTTCGTGTTATTGAGAGGATCCGCTTTTTCCTCTCTTTCGTCGGGAAACGAGAGACGTTCCAAATCGAAAATTCCGTCGCGAGGCGCGGGTCGATCGATCGTTTGATATTTGATTTCTGGGGAAAAATGTCCAGGCAGAGTCGATAAGAAGGGAGACAGCAAACGAAGCGTAATCGTCTGACCCGGCCATAAAAGGGTCGCGTCTGGAATTGTCCGCCGTTTTTGGAACGAACGGCAGTTGGAAATTGTCGAATATGGGCGTTCGGCGTCGAACGATAAGTCCGAACGCTTATAACGCGAAAACTGGAATTGTTTCGCCGCCATCGGTTTCGACGCACGGCACGACACGCGTCGAACGCGTTTCTCTCTTCCCACCCAAGTTCGTCCAACGAAACTAGCAACTGGTGATGACGCTACCTGTATGGACTTCCTCCGAGCGAATGAATGAATATGTATGCTGAATTTAATTAACGAGTCAAGGCCGTAACTGTTTCCGCTACAAGCGCAACGTCGCGCCGTGCTTTCGGCTCCGTTCCGTTTCATTCCGCCTCATCGGTCTCCGTTGTCATCACTTCCCTCACCACCTCCACTTCGCTCGTCTTCATTAAGAATTTCCTTCTTCTTCTTTCGCTGCGTTTAACAAGTCGTCCGTATTACAAAGTATAATGAAAGGATGGGACACGGCCGATTTCATAACCAGAAGCGCCAGACCTGTTACACCAGATTCGTGTTACGAAACAGACGAGTCGCTGTTGACTTTACACGAACGTGACAGGCGCAGGAATGATTCTTTTACAGGCGCGTGGAAAGTAAACGAGCGGATAGCATCGCGCTTTTCTATCGTTAAACCGAAATAATCTTGGGAAATACAGCGAAGAACATTAACTGTCATCAATGGCAATGGAAAATTGTCGACAATTTAATACAGCTTCGCAAAAAAAAGGATCGTGCAACGATTCGCTCCGTCTCATTTCAAAGCATGAAGCTTGCACTTTGACAGTCGTTGAATTTGTCATTTGTCAAGTTGTAAAAGTGTAAAAGCATTAAAAAATTTTTCTTATCATCGAATCTATTATAGCATGGTCTCAAGGATTGAAATCTTTTCTTTACAATGTCCTCTTGAAACTCGCTGTACGATATTTTTTCTTCGCCGTTTGAAGTGAATTTGAAACATTGGCGTTAGATGACAAAATATTGAGATTTTCGAGTGTTTGTCGTTTATTGAATGTTCGATAAAACAGTAAAGAAAAAAATTATAGAACAAGTTTTAGGGAATCATTGTGACGTAGAAACTTCAATCTTCAAAACGGTGGATCTGGTCAAAGAAATTTTTCACATCTTTACACACGCTTGAATTTTTTTAATTTTCGAGAGAAATGTGTCCTACCCGCTACGTGATGTGAAATCATCTTCAAAAGAAATGAATTTACAACTAATCAAAGTAGAAGCTTCGCTCTGTAAAATAGATTACTACATGATTCTTTTTTATTTTTACAAAGCTACATTAGTTTCAAAAATTTTTATTCACAATTTTTCACAATATTATTCGCAATTTTTCATTATTACTGGTACAATTATACTCTTCACTATATTCTTTCGTGTATAATATACATTATAGAATTTTTATATACACACAAGTAGATTATTTCACTGAAGAACTCCAACTTTTCGAATCTTCTCCTTTACTTTCGTTTATTCGTTTATACGCCAAGATTAACACGCTTGCACCCTTGGATCTCTTTAAACGTAATCCATCTACAATACGTGTCGTTTCGTGCAAGTATTCCAAGGGAAAAAACAGCAGGAAACCAACGGATTTTACACGGTAGCCGCGAGTCAAGCGTCGATACCAGGCAAGATTGTGCTGGAATTTCACAAGTGTGGGTGGCCCGTGTCTTTGTACGCCTGTAACGATAGAATCGGGTCAGGACAGAGCACTCCCTTCGTTCGATATCTCGTATCTATCCGGAGATCGATACGATAGCGTCGCGTAAGTCCCGCGAGACGAGCGATTCGACTCGCGATTTAGTCCCACGAGGATAACTAGCCTTGGAGTAGATACCTAATACACCTTGGAACTAAAGAACTTTAAGATTTTCACTTCGATCTCCTTCTCTTAGAAAGAGACAGACGTGCACACGTAGTTGAAGAGCGCGCGACAGTAGAATCCAATGCTGCGCGTGTAATTGAACTTTGTCTCGCGAAATGGCGAGATAACAGGCTACAAGAAACGAGCGACAAACGTCAGTGTACAGAATGACGCGATTTGTCGCTGGGGGGGGGGGGGGGAAAAAAACGCGGGAAAAACTGGCAGAAGGTTGGAAAGAGCGACATCAGATAATGCTGCTGGGACGTATCGATTACGCTGACCTTTTACGCGAACACGAGCGGATAGATGCGGGCGTGTCCGACGAATTGAACCAGTTTTTAGCCCGGGCGATCTGTACAGGCCTCGACGACGACGTTGGAATCCAATCGGCGAAAATTAAATCGTTCGTGTTTGATCAAGCCGTAATTGACGAGGAGCCACGAGTTCGTAAAAATCGGCTGGCCGATCAATACCGTTGTTGAATCGCTCCTTGAATTTCTGCGCATTTTGCATTACGTCGGCATTATTTTGCTTTAATTTGCAGGAATATCTCCTGCCAGGAGTAAGGCGATTTACGTTATTTGCACATAATGCGAGGTTCGACGCTCGTCCCGCGATTTTCCACCTACGTTCCCATGAACGATGGCTGTTCAGTATCAAAAGCGCACTTCCTCGAGATACGACCCGTACAGCTCGTACGGCTGGAAAGATGCGCGCTACTGCCCACGTAGAATTTCGCCAAAGACGAAAGGTCAAAGAGAACTGCCGCGAATGAAAGCCAAACTAACTCGTCGTCAGGAAGATCTCCTTCCCGTTCCAATCGGCGATCTTCGAGTTTAAACGCGCGCAAGACGAAACGAAGGAAGCGGAATGGTGGAAATATCGGCGACAACGATCTCGCCAGTGACGTTGCACGCGCAATTACATAGATGAAGGAGAAGGGAGCGGTTGAGCGTGGCGAGAGAGGAGTACATGAGAGAAAGGGGAAGAAAAAGGACAGAGTGGAACGGGGAGAACGAGGGAGGTAGCACAATAAATGTCGGAACAACGACCCCGCGGTAGCTCGACAACCAGACAAACGTTTACAACCTTCCACCTCCCACCTCACCTTCCACGAAACTAGCAGCTTGATCATCATACAGTTGCAAACTTTCTCAAACGTTTCCTCTGATTCCTATTCCGGTGAATAAATGGCGCGAGTATGTCTATCCGTCGAGGCGAGATGTTCTTTCACCTCTCGGAGAGCGGCACACGGTACAATGGGCAAATTGCGATGCCGGCGGTGTCCGTCACGATCGACGGCCGATCGAAGAAAGGATCGAGGACGTGGAACTTTCGGCAGAATGGAAATAACAATTGCCTGACTGTGTCCCTCCGTCGGTGGATTTTGTTTCGTGTGGCGCCTGAGGATGCGTTTGCAAAAGGCTAAAAATTCTTTTGTACAAAATCGTCAAACTTGTGAGACGACTGTTACTCGGTAACCATACGTAACCAGAGCGTCTCGAGGCATCGTCATGCCTAAAATTCGCCGAGTGAATCTCGTAAACGTAGAACGACCTTCGCGAGATCTGATCCGTGTTACGATACAGCCCCGTATCGTATTATCTAGCCAGCCGGCGCATGGCGTCATACGATAATTTTGGTTTATGGCAAACGTCTCTGATTCCGTCGCCGCCGAAGGAAACTGGGTCAGGTGATGGTATTTATAGTGGTCGAAAAAGGGGGTTGCAGAAAGAGTGAAAGAGTGGGAGGCAGCAAGACTGGAGAAAACTATTATTGGAGTCGGCTTGGGTATTCGCGGCGTTCTCTTTGCACCAATCGGCGGAGGAACCGTCGTCCGGTGGATCTTGTAACCCGGTACGCGCCTACTCCCCCTCGTTATCCTGCCATTTGTATTCTCCCCCGATCGGGGACCGCTCCTGCGAGCCTGACGCTTTCATTTTCGTTGTACGAGGGATCGAGACGGGACCGAGAATCCCGCGCGAGTCAAATCGATTTCATCCATGGCCGATCTCCGTCTGCGGAGGTCCTCGTTACGAACGGACGATTTGTCTCTTACCGCTTCCCGTGGTTCGCGTTCGGTGAAAGGGAAAATGAGCGGAAAACGGCGACCGGGGAACAGAGAAAGAGAGAAAGAGAGAAAGAGAAAGAGAAAGAGAAAGAGAAAGAGAAAGAGAATGGCAAAGACAGCGACCGTTGGAAAGAGACAGTGTCTGGAAAGAGAAAGAGAAAGGGACCGGTAGGGAGGGAGAAGAGCGTTGCAATTAGTCGTTGCACGGGAAACGCACGCGGTAATGAGGCACGACCGGCTCGCACTTCCGGGACGCCGCGAGTGAGGTTATTCCTCTTTTTTTGTTTCATTGTGCGCGACTTCCTCGCTTTCTCGAGGAACTGGTGTTGGAGGGGGACACGGCGATTGTTTCGTCGCCCCGGGCCATTGTTGACGAATCTGCTTTCTGTCGTTTGCAACCGGCTGCGCACCGTCGCATCGGAAAGCGACGACTCGCTCTGATAATTCAGCGTTGAATGCCTCTTCAAACGACGCGGGTGCACGCGTCGAGGGATCCGACGAGGAAACAATCGTGGTCTTACTCTGAAAAGGGCACTTCTCTCTCTCGTCGATTTTTCTTTTTTCTCTTGACGCGTGTCGCTCGTGTTGACGTTATTTTTTTTTTTTTTTTTTTTTTTCAAACGGGTATATACTCGATCGCTCGATCTCGTAAATTCTACGGCCGAGCTCGTGGATCGAGGAATTTTAACGAACGGCAGGCGAGTCGAGGCGAGTCCCGGTTTTTGCAAATCGACGAGAAACGGACGGTGCATTATTAGCCGGGTGAATACGGACGACATACGTCGACTGATTAATCGAGTCGTTCGTGATATCCATCTTCGACGCGGATGTTCGTCGCGAGTGGCGCTTTCGCGCTCGTGAATGGACGCGCAACGACCCTCGGATTGATATATTCCTTGCAATCAACATGATCGCGACATTTCCGGTTCAAGCTGTCCGCTGTCCCACACGCGAGAAAATTGTCGTCGGGATAGCATGTTTCTGCGAATCGAGAGATGTTAATTTAGCAGGGGCTTTAGTTACTTTCGTCGTTTCGTGTAAACGTTGTACAAACTACCTACGCCTTCCATTCCAATTTCATTTCGTCACTCGTCGAAAGCGACAAAAGATAAAAACAAAATTTGTAAGCGAGTGTAATGTAACGTAACACGGCTGATGTTAATTAGGCGAGTTATCAGAGCATGCGCGGACAACGGGGAAGGAATGCGAACGCAGACGAAATCGATGCAAAAGGACGAAGGAAAAATTCGGAGGACGACGCGCCGCGGATGACGTAACGCGGCCAAGCAACGACCGCGCGAAACTGGGCGCCGTGGATTTGCATTTCGCAATGGCCAGTAAAGTCGCGGTTCCCTCGCGATTGCGTCTTTAGGGAGCACGCGAGTAGGCGTATACGCCGAATCCAGCTTGTGAAACGTAAACCCGACGAAAATACCGTGCGCTGACTGACATAACAGCTCGTTCCAGACCGTGCGCTCCATCGTGAAAAATTTCGCGTGAATTTATCAGAATCTGTCGATGCGTCGGAGAGAAACTGAAAGTTGTTCGAGACTTGTTTCTTCATTAGCGTGGATTCAGCTCCTCGTGAATCATACGCTCGGACGACGATTAATTTGCAGGCAGTGGCAGAGGCCTAATTTCTCCCGCGGCGAAATATATAGTTTACCGAGGCACTGACTATTTCTGCTGTACGTCAGCGGAGAGTGAAGTCGGTTCTTGCCAGGTTACCGGGTGATTGAGCTGCCCGAAAGCAATTTATCTTTGCCAGCGTCTCCGTGCGCTCGCTCGATCGACCGACAAAAGAAAGAAACTACTCGATTCGAGCCGCCAGTCCCGCCGGTCTCGACACCGTTCGCCGCTTTTTCCTCGGCCTCGGTAAACCGGCAGACGTCTATAATTTTTTCACCGACTCGTTGTCCCGTGAAGGGGTGGCTGCTAGACGCGGGAACACTGTGTCTCTGTCTCTGTGCGCGCGAACGAAGGCCCCACACGAACATCGGAACAACGTGGGAGGAGTCGAACGAGCCGATCGATCGGCTGGAAAAGCCGCACCGACTGCTGTATTTTCGCAGGGGACGACCTTGGAGGTCGATGAAAGCACGACCATCGAGAGATGACTAACCCCTTCGCGAGAGAAATTATATTTCGAAATTGCTTCTTTCAGTTTCCGCTGAAATCGGTGAAAGTCGCATCGGTGAAGTTCTGGCACATAGAAAACCACTGCACGAAGAGAGAGAGGAAACTTGGCGCTCCTATCATCGTGTACACGCTAGGCAAGGATTCCGGTCGCCTTATCGTCGCTGCACATCCTTAACTCTGCACATTCGCGAGTATCATCGACTTCCGCTGACGTCAGGCCTCCCCTTTCCCTGTAACACCGTTTCCGGTGCGCGGAAAGCGAACCCGACAGTCTCGCGACGCGTCAACCTGTCGTCTCGCCCTTTCTCCGAGACGTTGTTTCCCTTGTCCTCGCAACCTAAAACTGCTCGAGAGTTTTCTTCGACTTTTAACTCGACCGTAGAAAGACGAGAGAGTGGAAGAAAGGAGGAGAGGAAGTTGTGAAAAGCTACCAAAGTTAGCCGATGGATCGAATGGAAGCGAGTCTGGAAGCTGGTCAAAGGTTCGACGTTCCGCGTTGACTCGCTATCGCGGAGATAGAAGAATTTTATTAGTCAAGATCCGCTCTTTGCTCGTGTTCTCTCTCCTTCTCTCTCTCTCTCTCTCTCTCTCTCTCTCTGCAAATACTTTAACACGCAAAATGGTAACATCGAGGAAGCGCGACTCTGCATTTTTCGCTCGTACGGGCCGTTTGCATCAGCGGGGTGAAAAGCGCGTCGCGTCGAGTTTGGTCGTGCAGCAGCAGCAGCAGCGCATCGATACATCACGCTCCGAGCAATTATACAATCTCGTTAGCATTCTTTCGCTCTGCTATCGCAATGAATGGATCCCTTTCATAAGCCAGCCACGCGCTTCTTGCTAACTCGACGCGGTCCGCTCAAACGCGTGTAGCGACTATGTTAAGTACGTACGTATGTGCATACATGCGCCGTGTGTCACCGTTCCTGGGTCATGTTTTAACACCCCCTTGCATACCGCCGCCATCCATTAATTTTCCCAGTGTTGCGCAGCGACACCGACTCGAACCGAAAGAGGCAACGATCTGGTCTCGTCAATTATCTATATTTTCGTGAATCATCACGTGTATGTCATCGCGCGTATGTTTTCGCACGTTGCATCGGCAGATACGCCTGCCATGAATAATTGGCGAACGAAGCGAGTCACCGCGCCGATAACCGACCGGTTGACGCAGCCTGTATCTCGAAAGCTCGTGACCGAACGTCGTCCCGGAGTCACGATCGCGATCGACTGCGCCAAACTGATTCCAACGTTCCCGGCGTCGCGTTTTGTTCCATCGGTATCGGTCGGTGAGTAATTACCCTGCACCGAGAGACTCGGACGATCACGTACACGCGCGTGCACGCTCATGCTCCTGTAAATCTGTCGGGCCGCTTCGAACCACCGATATATAAACGATCCGCGCTGGATGGAAGCTGGTCGGATCTCGAGACGTTGGCTTATTCGCAAATAGTACGCTATGAATCTTCGAGGAATCGGCGAGAAGGAGTCCTCCTTCGAGACGATCGAAACAAGAGCGCGTCTCTGATATACACGCACGTCTGCGAGAGTGACTTGAATGAACATCGGAGTCTGACTTCAATGAAGACATCGAGGAAACGTTGCAAGGACGGACGGGGACCGGCCGCGGCGACTCGCGTGGGTAGATAAGCTACGCGCGCAGACGCTAATCGACACTATCACTCGCGGCAAATCATAAAACCGGCGCCGGATCAGCGCCGACACGCGTATCCGAATAAAAAAAATGAAGGAAAAGCGAGATGTCGTTCGAGCCCTCCGGCCGTGTGGGACGAGAAAAATCGCAATGTACGAACGTGGACGGAGATCGCGGACGGTGATGCAACAACGCGCAGACATCGGTGCCGATCGACTGTAACTCGAGTAACTTATCGACTATTATTACCCTCCTTGTCTTCGCTATGTATCACTGTCAGTCGTTAGCCTTTCATACGCCATTCAAACCATTTTCTTTTTTCGTGAAAGAGTACTTAATTATCGTCCTCTATAAATACGACGACGCTCGTAACGTTCGCCCGATCATTTCACATAACGGGCTTTGTACGTTCAGCCATCGGACGCAGCAGCGTCTGCGAGTAGCTCGACGAGTGTATGTAAATTAATTATTTTCAGGTAATTCGTTTTCCGTTTCCTTTCGAATCGAATGGCGTACAGGCGATTAGATCTATTGCCGAATAGCAATGGGGATGATGGTATCTTTGATCGTGTTCGTTATCACCAGCCATCGATGCTTTGTCGGTGTTGTCGCGGGACAAGATAGAGACACTGGAAGCCAATTTAGCCTCTAATCTATCAAGTTATGAAGTGGTATGCGTGACAAGAACCGACATACTATATACACCGAGCACCATGAATGGACACGAAGGCGTTCGAGTGAATGGAAATCAACAAGCAAGTTTCGCCTACGCGTTCCCAGCTCGTATAAGCGGACAGGTCCTGCGTATGTGCATATATACAATGTGTATGAATACCGATACTCAGAGGCTGATCGAACTTCTTTCCATGTTCTTCGTATTTCATATTTATGATGCTAATTTTTTCAGTGACGCGATCTAAGACAATCTGCTGAAATTCTCGCGCGATATTCTCGCTAATTAGCAAGGCGAATATTACACATTGTGTTCGCGTTGTTCAGCGAAGGCTTCAGTTTTGAAGCTAGAAAGAATTCAACGCGATAAGACTAAATCGCGAACATAACACGTAAAACATAATATTGATACAAGTTGATAACGCCTCTGGAGATCGTTCAAAGACGTTAAGAAGCGGCCGGTTATCTCTCTGGCAACTGAAACGTTCAACACTCCGAATCGATTTAGCGATAGACCGTGCATGAAAATCGCGAAAACAGCTATTTAAATCGGTGACGGGGATTTAAACGGAGTGGACAGACATTTTAGATAATTTATGTAAATGAACGGGCGAAGGTAGTGGGTAGAACGGTTGAAACAACACTTGCTTCGAACGAACGCAGAAAATTCGACTGATTTCGAACAGCGACTGCTAAAAAAAAAAATCTGCTCGTTATTGTCAAACGATTTACATTAACGCCTTATCTACGGGTGACGCCATTTGGCGTCACATAAGTCACATGCGCAGTAACCGGCTCAGTTGCAGTTAAGGTTTTAGTGCACGCAAAAGTAATATTTCCGAAACTTTTTAAATACGGCATCAAAAAAGTGGAATATAAACTTTTATAATATAATAACTCGGAAAATTTAGAAATTAATAGTGACTCCAGCATGAATAGTGACGATATTGACGAGGATCAATATTTTAGGAAAATTATTGTAGAAGTACGCGCAATAAGTTGCAGATTATTTTGAACAGCTCTGAAGAAGGAGAAAAAAATGCTCGACGCGAGTTAATTCCGAGAAAGGGGGGAAAAGTTTGAATAACCCAAAAAATAATGAGAATTTTCTTAAATACAAATTTCAAGTAATTACGACGACAACCGGAAAAAAACAGATGTTACGATGCCCATCATATTAAAAAAACAAATTATTAATTTCTCAATATTAAATTTGTATTTTTATTTCTGCGATTATATTGTGAAATATAGATAGATAGATAGATAGATAATTTTATTTTTCGGCTTCACAGCCATGAAAGTGGGCTTTTTTTTCATTCTCTCACTTTTGCTCTTCACTCTTCATATCTGTTTTATACTCTATCCTATACATTTGTGCTATACTTAACAATTTAACCTCGATTGTATTACCCATCTCCTCTTTCGCTTATCCTAGTTGCCCTTTTATTTTCTATCTTATTGCTCTAATTGTTCACCCTACGAATGTACCGCGTATTGCCTTTGGTTGTCTTCTCACTATTGTGAAATATATATATACGTTTTGTAAAGTTTAACCTTTTTGTAAAATTTTTTATTTCTGTCAATTTCACGTAAAAAATGTTCATCTTTCTATTAAAGACATTTATAAAAAATTAGCATGTACAATATCGGCGAATCTGCACTCGAGCCTCAGTTAAAGAAAGAAGCGTAAAGTCGAATCATAAAGAGGGTGCAACGACTTTGCGCGCATCGTATCAGCGCCGAGATAAACGCCGAGATTGCAGGAAAGTATAGGGCGAAAGAGGGAGGGGGAGGGGGGGGGGAAATAAAATCAAGTGCCGTAATCCAGGTACGCACTTGGCCGCACTGCCAAGACGCTAGGAATGCAACATACACCGGACTCGGCCGCCGTATATGAGTACACGAGTATGCACTCAACGAAATTGCAAATGTGCAGAGAGGAAACGTTTGTTGACGCTTTCGTCTAGAAGAAGGGAAAAAAGAAGAAGAAGCACTCGCGAATGAAAAAAATGCTTTTTTCAACGCGAAAGTTGGAAACAAACGTACGTACGTTCGAGCGACGACGAGACTCGTAAGAATCTCTCGTGGTACTTTTTTTTTTTTTATCTCGATAAAGAGAGAACGCGCAACTTTTTAAGCAATATCTGTGCCACGGTCGAGACCTCGGCGGCCCGTTTCCAGTTGCCACGTGTCCCAAGGCTCGGCCGTGTATTTTCGAAAAAAATAAACATTCCGAAGCGTTCACGCGTCACTGGTACATCTCTCTCTCTCTCTCTCTCTCTCTCTCTCTCTCTCTCTCTCTCTCTCTCTCTCTCTCTCTCTCTCTCTGTTTCCCGACATGTAGATTTCGAAGACGTGCGGCAAACATCCGCGCGAATACACCTCTCGTGCCCGTGTATGGCACCTAAAGCTGCAAGGCCGTCGCGAAGAATCTCGCATTCAAATCGTACGGACCGCGAGATTGCATTATGTCTCGCGACACAAAGCGCCTTCTCGGCTACCGAGACGGAATTTCATCACGCCTTTTATCGCACTGAATGTCACAGGCGAGCAGAGTTACGCGCGAAATCCACAAATTCTTCCATTTAACGTAGGGGAGATTGAAGCGACAACGACGAACGGTGTAACGTGGACAGTGTAATTGCATTCGCAGTTCCTCGATTAGACAAACAGCTGTTGGCGCAGTCCAGTCACGCAGTTTCATCTTGTTGCACGTTTTCACTTTAGTTAATTCGCCAGAGATTAGCTTTATTGCACTTTGAATTGGGAGAAGCTCTACCGAGCTCTACCGAGGCAAGACGCCCCGTCTAAACGCATCGCTCCGTGACAAAGTGTAGTGCATCGGTTGCGTAATTTCTTACCAAGAAATATTCTCCTAGTCAATGATTGCCATTCATGCGAAAGGTCGATCACTTCCTTATCGTCGTTCCAGGATCGATCAACTCTTTTGTGCCAAAACTTTGGACAAAGGGGAGATAAGGTGGAATACAAGATTGAAAACGAGCTACTGGCAGTGACACACGACACGCTAGCAATGTTTGCTGTTTTTTCGTGAAAAAAAAAAAAAAAAAAAAAAAATCGAAAACCCAGTGATTCACGAATTCTGATCTTTGACCAGACGTGGACCAGCAGACGGGATCGCGAAAAGTTACGAAACGAGATGTGACGGGATGGCAGGCGGATCACTGACGTCACGGGCTATGTATAAACCGTGAGTAGCTGCAGTCGTGTCTGGATCTACGCTACTCGCGTGTGCGTCGGATCAGAAACGGATGCGGTGCGTGCACCAGGCCGGCGTGGCACGGTCGACGCACAATGTACCATTGTCTCTTCCTCTTTCGCGTGTGCCTGCTGCCTTTCTCTGTCACCGACCGCTTTTATTTCCTGCCGAACGTTGTACGTACGACGCTTCATAGCCTCAGGCTGCTCGTGTGTCCATAGGTAGACGTGCGTACATACGTGCGTCTACGTATCTACGTACTGCGCGAAATTGCGGTCGTTTGAGTCACGCGTTCGGTTTGCGCCTTCTCCCCGCAGAAACGGGAATGATTCCGAAGTTCACGGACAGATAACAGTCGATAACGCTGTCTGCGGAGGTGTAAAGGTCCTCGAAATATTTGTACACGCGACTGGGTTTACTTATTGTTAGACAAATAAATTTTGCTGAAACAAAATTCGTACAACAGCATATGGTATTATTATATATGAAGAAAACGGGCGACGAATTCACGAAGAACAGGTTTCGCCGATGCAATTTAGGCAGATACCAAGCAGAATAACGCGGCAAAAGCCGAAAGCACGCAACGTACAGGGTGGAAAGATGGAACTGCGTACGCGTGAATCATCGTTCTTCCTGCCATTAATGGGATTCGACCGAGTGCATGTAGTATTTCGAGCGATTCGGTATAATCGATCGATCGTGAGTTTTCACTGGTTACGTCAAATATCGACCGGTTCTCGATGCTGACGGACCACACCAGATGTCAAGACTCCGCGTCGAGAGATTAAGTCGGCGTGTTTCGTTCGCCACCGGAGAAGTCGACGAAAGAAATTGAAATATTGTCTCGCACGAGCGAGCAGCGTGGATCGGAGCAGAGCACGAAGTGTCGCAACGCCCGCCATCGATCAGGATATTCGATTCACGATCCCCGCTCGGGAAACGATATATATATATATACACGTAGATATATTTAACGTAGAACGCGAGACCGTTGTTCCCGAGGAAGCACGGACAAAGATCCGTTCATGCGGGTCTGTTAGGTCGAGTAAAACCGATCGACTAGAGTGCACGTGACTTTCTAACCTTACACGCTTCTTCTATCATGAGGATCCGATCACGAGCCTTCTTTGTGCAATATATATATAAGTTTTGAAAAAAACCTGCTTTCAAATGATTCGACCTAGACAAAGGTAGTCTACTAAAAAAAAAATCTCGATTAATTACGCGTTATGTAAAAATTCTGTCCGGTATGAACCATCATTCAAAAGATATAAATTGTGTTCTCGGGGGAAAGAAAATTTCTCAATTTTGAAATACAGGGTGTTTCGTAACTTGTGGGACCCACTTCGGGAGCTGATTGTACGCCTAAAAATAATGAAAAAGAGTTACATAAATATATGTCCTATCTGTCTTCATTTATGGGATATAATGAATTTTATAAACAGAGCAAACTCTAGTAAGCTAGTTTTACCAGGGATGGTATATTCAATTTTCATAATAATCATAATTGGGATGAAGAAAACCCACACGTTATTGTGCATTCAAGACATCAACACCAGTTTAGTTTAAACGTATGGGTAGGAATAAGTGATAAATTTTTAATTGGGCCCTTTTTTCTTGATGGGAAACTAACAGGCACAAAGTACGTTGATTTTTTGAGCACGCGTTTACACGAAATATTAGAGGAAGTT